>NC_135501.1:102577148-102729648 GCF_052857255.1 Amblyomma americanum
CAAGCACCAACTTAACCAAGCCAGACCAAACTGGAGCACGTTTTTTTTTAGGGTCCACTTTCTTAGTTCCAAAAATAACTTGGTATTATGGTGTTGCCAGACACACCAACACGCGAAAAATTGTTTTCACGTAACAAAACCTAATTTAGAGAAATCCGCATTAGAAATTAGTCACGTTTATAGTGTTCCATTTTTCTGGCTCACTTCATCATAAAGGCGGTCTCTTTGCACAAAAATATTTTATAGTATATCTCATAAGGATAGCAAAGAGAATTTCAAACTTTCTCCTACTTTTGTGCCTTGAAAACGTGACGATTAAACATGGTTCAAATGGAGAATTAAATAAGGATTCATCTTACGGTGCAGATGGCATCATGAAAGGCAAAAGAACCCTTTCTTGACCGTCTACATTATCGCGTCATGCTTCTAAATCAAAGAAATAAACAGGGAAGATATCTCGGTGGGAGCAGGTCAAGCTACTTAGAGGACAAGAGCAAAGCGGGCAGTGGCGCAGGATGGAGCACTCGCGTTAGACGCGCAGCCATTGAATGATATTTCATAGTGTCATCAAATTGTTGCTGTTCTTTCGTTTCCTAACCGGTGACGATAATTTTGATCGGTGTAAACACTTAAGAGAAAACGTAATAAGGAAGTAATTACTCCCTTCTTACAAATCTAATTTACCCTCGAGGATTCTCCTAAACGTGGTGGTTCATGGGGTTTAACGTCCCCGTGCGACTCAGGCTATGAGGGACGCCGTAGTGAAGGTCTCCGGAAATTTCGACCACCAGGGATTCTTTAACGTGTACTGACATCGCACAGTACACTGGTCTCTAGAATTTCGCCTCCATCGAAATTCGACCGCCGCGGCCGTGATCGAACCCGCGTCTTTCGGGCCTGCAGCCAAACGCCATGACCACTCAGCCACCGCGGCGGCCCCGATTCTCCTAAACATCTCACTAAGCGAATACGTATTTCCCAAACCTTGAATACGCTATATTGAGTTTTATAGTATCCCCTGCATCTTTTTCTTCAGTCTATATGCAACGGTGACCTAGTGGTTGGATATTGAGTTGCATAGCCCAAGATTGCGCGTCAGATTCCCGCCATGATGGCAACTTGTTATTCAGAGCAACAGGCAAAAAAAAAACTAGCTAAAACTCAAGTTTTCATTGCACATGATAATTTCATTCTAAAATAATCTCGAGCTCTAGACTATGGCACATGTCGTTGTTCTTTTTTAACTCCTAAACGTTAAGTTTCTATATTAGGACTTTCCACAATCTTCATTATTGCTTACTTGCTTTGAATCATTCCCTTTCGTTCTTCTGGACTAGATCCAAAACTATAATAGTTGCTAAAGGTTCTGAGCACAAGGTCTCTCAACTATTGAAAAGACAATTAATTTTTGGTTAGGTCGCGAAATTCTCACATGGTTTTCGTGTAGATGAAAATGTGTAAAACGAGCTTAGCGTAGCAGTACAACTTACCTGTTTTAGTACTGCAGCAGGGCCAACTTGAAGATGGCTTCTTTTCACCTCCACGTATTCTTTCTTAAATGCCAAAAAATATATGGCAATGTGGCCAGGGCTGGTAGTCTGTGCGATGTGGCGGACTTTTGTTTCCGTGATTGCTAACATGCTGTTAGGTAACTGCAATTAAATAATCACCTTTTTAAAATTTGGTTTCAGAGCGGCATATTATAAAAGGCAATAAGAGGCATTCAGAATGGCAGGCAAATAGTTCCCACATTTCTAAATCCACGTTTAGATTTGAGATATGGAGCACATTATGCGAGCAAAACAACCCGATACCGACACGTGCCTGCCATGGGTGCCGGAAGTAGTATAGCTTGCACTTGGAGCTGGGGAAACAGTCTAGAGGCCAAGAACACGAAGGAGATTCCCTCGAGAGTAGGGACGACCTTCCTTTTTCCTCTCTGCCGCCGGAGAAAGCACGTCAACATGAGGAGGTATACGAGGTGCTCCGTACGCTGAGCCGCAACACTGAAGAAACGAGGAAGTGTTTCGGTAATAAATTACGTGACTGAAGCAGTGTCCAAAGTGGCAAAGCAGTGGGGGGGGGGGGGGGGGGGGCGGTTTTCGTCGGCGCGGTCTTCTAGGTATACAGCTGTTATTGTCTTGTCCAAGCAACAGGGAAAGAGCTAAATCCCGGTTTAGCATGCGTGTACATGAACACGCCTTTGAAGTGGCTAGCTCGGGAGCATCTAACGAGTTATGCTGCTATTCAGATGCATACCTCTCTCTAAATTGACCTAAAATTTCCACGGCTTCAATCATGCTTGCGTCAATTACCGTGCACGTCGAGCGTCCATTTTTGTCTCCGTTCAAAATGAAGACAGAATTAACAATTCGATATCTCGAGCCACAGTTCAGATATAGAGATTTTAATATACGGTGTGGATATGCTGGATATGCTGTTGAATGTCTTCTAATCAGCAAGGACATACTGTGCCTAAAACAAAAAATAAATAAGACTAATCATAGCTGATATACGTATAATATTGACTACTTATTACTCAAGACGTATTGCCCGCTGTGAGAACAATATTCCTGCACAAACCGCAGCGTCGTAAAATTTACACATTAGAAATTCCTGCTAAGATTGAAACAAATTCGTGGTGTATCAATTTATTAAAGCTGAATAACGTACATATACTGTAGCATTTTTTGTTGTGATGTAGATTATTTATCACAAGTTTCTTGGCTATTTTTCCCGTATTCATGTTCACATATACAAAACCTTACTAGTCGCGTTTTTGTCATACTTGCTTCCCCATTCTCAACCTCTCCATTTTGACTGCGGGCCATGCAGGCTTCAGCGGCATAAAAACATATAGCCTACTTTTATTGTTTTTTCGTCTAAAGCATATAATTCAAAGCACGGTACATGCAAAGGAGTGTGTGAAGGCCGGGACTTCGATCAAGAAAGCTTGTATCCTGACCTTTCCTTTTATGCCCTGCCCTAGTAGTTACGTAATTTAGATTCGCATTCGTGCAGGCGACGAGATAGGTGCGTGTTTTTTTCGATTGTAAAGAGTACTCGCTCTGGAATGGCAGAGAAAATGCCGTCTTGACAACCCGGCCTAGAGGATCTGTTTTCTCAGAAAGAGTCTTAGTTGGTTGCGCCAAATAACTTTCAGAATGGTTAAAAGTGGCACAAGCTGCCTAAAGAAAGGCTCGTCGAGGAGATTCAAGAAGTTTGGACGAAACTTTATTCCACAGGAATAGACACATATATTTGTTGCTGAGCTCTTGGGGGATGCAATTCAAGGAAGAAGTGGCAGATGCACCTAAAAGGAAGGCCTCGAGACAATGCCATGCGGAGATGCCGATGCCATCTTGGTTAATAGTGTTATTCCGTTGTAGATGTTTTTCACTTTCCAGCTAACAGCTATGAGACCCCAATAAATGCGGGGTATTAACCATGATGGCAGGACAAAATCAATTGACGCAATTGACGGGACGCCCATACTGGAAGACATTTAAAGCTTCGTTGTGGGTGATATGCGACGATAGTTGGTGCTTGTCAATGGTAGTGACTGTATACAAGGACGCAGGCACATACAACAAGAGATCAAAATGCACCAAGAAAGGGTTAAATAGCCAGATCATTCGAATAGTTTCACCCAAGATACAGAAGCTTAAAAAGAAGACGAAGGCAAGACAACAGGACGTGATTTCACTAGCAACAATAGTATTTTAATTGAACTGTCGAAATAACTATATGTAATAAAAACACAGAAAATAAGTAAACTATCCCTATCATTAAAACAAAGAAGACAAATTAGGAAAACTGAAATTTTCCTTACCCGAAAGCAATGCGCCGCCTTGGTTCACTAGCTATGTGCTTAATTTGGCAAACTTATGTGCCACTACTATCTCCCGAGGTATTTAGACACGGTGCACTACCGCTTTCCCAGTGAAAGGCTAGATACTTATTTCAGGTTCAGTTTTTGCATGAGCCAACTAACACCACATAAAAGCACCGAAATATAGCCAACTTTGAGCAAAGAAGCAAACAGTGCACTCCATCGACGCCCATGTTTTATGTTACCATCATGAACGTGATTTGTTGAGGCTGTATGCTGTTCTGCTCTTTTATAGTTCTCGACCTGTTTTATTAAAATCTGCACCTTAAAAAAATTCTTGCAGCATAGAGCATGCACAATATTTAGAAATTGTGCACAGATTTTTTATGTCTACTCTCTATTTTATAATGCAATGCTTGAGAAACTACTACGTTACGTTAGTACGTTACACACAGTGCGTTACGTTTCATAATTCATAAACCCACATAAACCATAAATCAAGCACCGGAAGAGAGCAACTTCTCGGCATCGTGCGCAAACACGAAACTCCTACTGACCCTGTTCGGTTTTGTGAGTTGCAGTTCGGTTTTTTTTTATATATATACAGCTTTACTGGGGATCAAGTTACAAACTGCCTAAGGCTCTCCACGGTGGAACTTTGAACTTGCAGATTGACGGGAGAATCTTCTGCCTGTATAAATCGAAGGCACGATTAGCGTGCCGAGTTTGCAAAGATAGTACTGCTACAGAAGAACCACAGAGGGCCTTTACATTGAAGAGGGCGGAGTATGGAGGTAGGGCGTTCGCGCGGCTCGTTCATGTGCAACATTCTCAGACAAAAATTTGGGACTCAGAAAATTGTAAAACACACTTATGGAAATATTGAATCTAATGGTTCATTCTTCTAATATAAAGAAAATCCTTCATTTAACGTGTTTTCATCGATCGCATCGAACAGTTAAATCTGCTATAAAAACCGATGGCTAACGCCTTTGACGATAGCAAAAACGTTACAAGAAAAAAAAATGCAAGAGCGCCGTCCGCTGATCTGCGGATATATTTATTGTTATAGTAAAATCTCACAATATGTGAAAAATTGCGTTAATAAACGGTCTGCCGATCAAAAATGCTTTTGTGCAGAATGGTTGGGTATGCTCTAGTCTGTGCAGACTTCATTATACTTGTTTGGTGGAAGCAGTGACGGGCCTACAATATACGCCAACGCTCATCGTGTGTACGTCTCCTTCTTTCTCTCTTATTCGCTCCGTGAACTTGAACCTCACCAACTCACCCAGTTCCCTGCTCTTAACGCTCCGTATTAGCTCGCTTTGCGTACGCCTGTTCATAGTGAGAAGGAAAAAACTTTCCGGAACAACTATGCTGAATGTTTTTCACTTTTTCGCCGCCGTTAATTGCTCTGAGCTCTGTTCATCAAGGGATACAGTAATGTCGAGGCAATTTCCTCAGTGTTTCATCCCTCATTCGCTACGTTGCAATCCGAATTCACTATGGAACGGCACGAATGACCCACTGACCCGAGCAGCCGATGTCGACGGGTTGTTTCTTTCATAGTTTCTGCTGTCTGGAATGCCGAGTTCTGGCAAAACGAATCGCTGTTTGGAAAGAGCTGATAATATTTAGGCTTTTTTGTCAGACAGCCTTCCTTGTCATTCGTTGCCGTAATACTTTGCTCGCTATGTACAGCGTTTTCATATAAACGTTGATCTGTCGCATTTTCAGGAAACAATATTTTTGTATTTCATCACGCATACAAAACTCAAATTTGTTTCTTTTTCCACGTTGTTTGCTTCCTTACGAAATCTTAAAAAAACGTTTGCCTCAAATTATCTTAAGAATGAATGGATTATTTTCATATTGAGTCTAGGAACTGATTTAATAACGTCTCGTTCATTCAAGCTGGTGTATTCCGAGCATCAGGTTTATGTGGACCGGTGCTCAACATCAGTCAGAACAAAAATGACGCTGATGATCTGAACTGCACCCATTCCGCCCAAAATATTAGTTCTCTTCATGTTCGTAAAATTCAGAGCCGACAGCGTTCATGTAGCGAGTTTGACCTGGGGTGAAGGCAGTGGATGAAACTGTCGAGTTCGTTCTGTAGGCCTGGATACACACGATTTCATAAAACTGTAAAGAAGTAGCGTAAACCAAGGGTGGTTGTGATGCCGAAATTATGAATAGTAGCGCTTCTCGCCTGGAGTCGGACATTCACAGTATTAAAGCTCTTTGTATGTTGAAACTTAAAGTGGCCAATTACTTATTGGACGAAAGAAGCGATACGTGCAGCTAGCTCCGGTGAACTTTGCACAGAACAGTTTGCTGCCCCGTAGCCAAATTTCAATCAGTAAACTTCCGAACGTCTCCAGAAGAACAGGAATGACTGCATATGTCACGTCAACTGCCATCTAGTAATTCTCTATAATAAGAAAGGGAGGATTATAAGGATGAAGAAATGGACAATCGTGGAAAGAGTCGGGTGATAGCCCTAAGACACACATAATAATTCGCACGCACGCAACATTCTACTTTCACATAGCACGACTTTACCACCATGGGTTGGAGAAAGCTAAAAATAACCACCGAGCAGCTACAGACGAACTCATTCCCGAACCTCATCTACAAGCACGCCTTCTCCCCCTCACAATACTCCTGCCAATGCCCGCCATGCAGCAGCGCCCAACCAAATCTATACCACTAAACATAATAGTGCCCCTTCCCTCCTGCCTTTTCCTCGGCAACCACCTATACCACAACCAACTGCCTCCTCATGGGAATCCGCTCTGTCCAGCTTTAGCTTGGGCGGTCATGAGCGGCTTATCGTGCGCTCTCGCAATATATCAGATGCTGTCGGAGCCCTCGGCTGAAGACTCAGCCCAAGAGGATCAGTCTCCCAGTCACTCTCTCTAATAAAACTTATTCACCACCTGCACAATTCGCCCGCTAAGTGTTGAGGCTGTGTTGCCCATCGGTGTGAGTAGGCTGCCTAAGCCAGGATTTCAATTTTGATGTTGTTGAATCTCGGTATTCAGCATTATGCGTGTCCGCCAAAAGTGACTAGATCTCTATGTGTAAATCGTTTTTATTAATGTTAAAAGATCATGATGCGCTAGGAGATTATTGACGGAAATTCATGAAAATAGAATAAAGCTTTGGGAAATAAATTTCTGAAAAAAAATTGTAAAAAGATAGAGTCATTTGGAGTGTATTTTTAAGCGATTTATTTATTTTCAACCATTTGTAAGTGATTCGAAAGCTGCCTCGGCTCCGCGAACTGGGGAGCTTGACGTAATAACACCCTTGCCAGAAAGCTCGCTGACTCGCATTTTACCAAGTGCGCTATCCCAAGAGCTGCGTAGCGTGGGAAATGGTTTTGGCGGCTAGTAATAATGCTTTCAGCAACGGTAGCATCAAGAGCGAGTGCTATATTTAGCATAGAGAAGCTGTGGATGCCTAGCAAAGAACAAAAGGGGGTGGGGAGTCACAAGGGTACGAACTGCCTTCGTGAAGCGACGACTCGGCCTTAAATTATTTTAATCACTGCAGTCAGCACTTCAATCTTTACACCGAGTAACCCATGCTCATATTCTTGAAGTGTCAATTTATTTCATCTCAGCAGACGTACCACTTGGCAAGTCTCAGAAGAGAAGGAATCTTTAATGCTGTATTGAGTCGCAACCAGGAAATTTCTGTTATAGTTATCACCAGCCTCCTTCTGATCATCTACGTCTAGAGAAACCGTGGCAAGTCCCTCCTCTCTCTCTTCTGAAACGTATACTGCTCATTCTCTCTCTTCTTTGCTTATTTGAGATTGCATAGAATGCTCTATCACGATTCAGGCATTAAATTTAGAGCGGTATGTAGAGAATTGCAAACAAACCCTGACAGTCTACTTAGTCCTCCAAAGGAATTGCTGAGAGAAAATCAAGTGGATATTGAAGTGCGTCCAACTGGCTTGTGATGGCTGCGTAGTAGTGTAAACCGTCTTAGAACCGTGTTTAGAACCGTCTGAACAGCGCACATACACAAAACAGACGATGAAGGCATATTCATTGGCTCAGCCGGTAAAGCACATATTTGCAGGCCCGTCCATCGACCCGTTCTCAGAAAGAAACTGTCACCAGAACAAATCATACAACCGAAAAAAAGCATGGCATATATCAAACAACAATGGCTTGTTTTAATCAAACAGAACTAAGCCTGAGATAAAGAAAGCAAGAAGGTGAAAGATAAGTAGTTCAGCACCAAACTAAAAAAGTGGCCATGTGGAGAACACTGAAAGTATATCATCTTAGCAGGGCAGCGTCGATGAGGATGGAAGGCTTCAAAGCAGAAAAAAAAGTATTTGTGCGCAGTTAAAAACACAGGTACAAATCACTGACAAAGACACATATAGAGAAATCCAAGACAAAAGCACAACCGACTTATTGAGGAAAAGATGGCCGGAAAAGCGGTCCAAAGACCTTCCAACATGTGTCCTTCATAGAATCGTTCCTTATAAAAAGGATAATGAAATTTGTGCTTACAATTTTTTCGTATATGCACAATAAAAATCGCTCCAAAAATCAGTATCTCTTTGTCCCATTTGCTTTTAGCGTGTACAATAAATATTTTTTTTTGTTTTTCCAGTGGTCGAGCATAAAGGTACTGATTTGTTTTTACTTTTAGATGGTGTCCTCAGGCTCTGTTATTTTAGCACGGTCTCGTCTTTGCGCCATGAACAGCACAACGGGGAAGGGGGCCTCGTGCAGAATTTTGCTGTTGCTTTCTCCGTCTCTGATGGCGTTCTTCTTAGAAAATGAGTCGCTATTCTCTTCTCCACTCATTGTTTAATTCTTCCTAATCATGCAAGCGGAACAAGGAGCAACGACTGAGTAGTAAGCGCCCGTCCTGTCTATAAGAGCTGTTTTTCGTGCAAGTTTTTCTTTAACCGTTTTTACATGTCTAACATGACATCAAGACCAAACAACATCTTTACCGACTTCGCAGTTCATAATTTTTTAGAAACGTATACTAAGGTGTGTCTGCAGAAATGAAGCTGTTGCGAAAGCCTCACACGTTGCAATATTGAAGCATCTTGTTTCACGCTGTCAATGCATCATGACGAAAGCCGACAGCAGGGGAGCTAGGAATTTGAAAAAAGTGTATCAGTGATTCTGCCCTGTTAACTCTCCCCGTGCCATGATATGAATCACGCGGGGCAGCGAGTGTCATAACGTCACTTATTTTTTTCAGCTAAGAGCAGCGGGAGGCACGTGAAGGAGTACAATGACAAATCGTAAAATAATGTTTTTAATTGTCTTTACCTCCCCGAAAAACCTTTTCGAACCGCTTGTTCAGCAGTTCAATTCTGGTTGGCATGAAAATGCACGTGTACAATTCTTCTGCCGCATTACTTTAAAGGTAGTTCTTCATCCCAGCTCCTGTGTACAGTATGCAGGTTTCTGGCAGCAAGCTGCTTTTAGCTCACGCATTTTGTGCCGAAGTATAAGCAAGCTGCGTAATGATTGAAGTGACATCACATTACGGCCTTGTTGGTGTCCAGTCTTAAGTAGCAAAGACTGCTACTTTGGGTAAGTACGCACCACCATTTGTCCACGAAACGAAAACTAACCATTTCAGTTTCTACACGGAAAAGGCCGCAAAGAAGGACGAATCCTACACATGGTGTTTCTCCTAAGACAACACAAAGTTTAAAAATAATCTTTGTGAGTTAAAAGAGCGCTCTTTTCTACATACCATTATCAGTGTTGTAGCACATCAGAATGCAGCTAAGACGTGCTAACTAGTAGGATGGTTAATCAATAACGAATATAAAACATTTTGACTACTACTCTTAGGCTCCTTAATTATTTATTGTGGTATAGTTCACCGTAACTAATATCCATAACACATTTATAAATCCGAAAACCTAGTAGCAGACGGCGTTATGGCAAAACAAATACCGGCTGCAAGCGCGCCAAAATACTTGCGCTTTCGAAAATCTTGCAGGCAAACCAACCTCTCCTTTGTACGTAACTCTTCCGAACAGCCAAAATCTGTCGGGTCACAGTGCCAAGGGTAAGCGAGTTTTGAAAATTCTAAAGACTGATATAGATATTACTTACAGAAATCAAGATGTCTCTCAATAATCAAGGAGCCTAGAAGTAATAGTTAAAAGTTAACTATTCGATAGTAAATAACAACCCTGCTAGTTAGCATAGGTAATGGCTTCTCCACGACTGCTGTCTGAAGGAAAAAAAATCAAAGCAAGAAAAAAGTAAATGTTGGCCATTCTATGCAGAAAAGTACAAATGTTCCATCAAAATCTTGGTGTGGGCTACCCGGTGGTTCTTACGTAAAAGTAGTGACGAGGAAAAAACGGTGACAGAAGAGGAAGACAAAAAAACAGGACTGGCTCTGTCCCGTTGTTTGTGTCTTCGTCTTCTGTCCCTGTTTTTGCGCTGCACTACTTTTACATAAATGCTCCTATCGGTCAATAGCTAACCAGAAATCATGGTAAAACGGTGCCAGTTTAGCTTCTATATTGGCCCCAATAAACGCCGCAAATGGATGCTGTCGTGCTGCCGCAGGCAGACATAAAGAGTGCAAGCGGGGAGCAAACGCTCCGGTGCCGGATTTACGACCACGTATTGTAAAGAGGACGCTAAAAGCTAAGTGCCGAAATGGCTGTAGAAGGCAATGCATCGCTAGCAAGACGCGGCAGCGGAGGCTTTCTTTTTTTTCTATTAACGGCGCCCTGAGTGGGCATATAGAAAAGCATGCCAGGAGTAAAGTAACACGTGCACCCTGGTCGCACCATAAAGAATGGACGTGAGAAAGAAGCTCAATCGGGGACCAACTTGCGCGAGCATGTCTGGCTATTGCCCCTGTAGCTTCGAGCCTCGTGCGACACTTGTGTACTTAGTAAAGAGGAGGGTCCCTCGTTAAGGAGCCAGGTGGGGCCAAAGAGGCGCTGAACGCGTGAATATTTCAGGGACTGCGCATAGCTTTCACTAACAGGGAAGAAACCAGCGGACGTGCTACCATTAGCGTAAGCCGAAACATCGACTTCAGAGATTGACCGCTGGAGAGAAGGCATAGCGCTGGTTTCGTGCTCTAAGAAACAAGAAACCGTCGTGGTGGCTCAGTGGTAGTGGTACTCGGCTGTTGACCTGAAAGATGTTGGTTCGATCCGGGCCGCGTTGGTCGCAATTTGATAGAGGTGAAATGCTAGAGCCCTTTGTGCTCTTTATCTAAGTGCGCATTGAAGAACCCCAGGTGGTCGAAATTATCCTGTGCAGTCCATTGCGGCGTCCCTCATAGCCTGAGCCGCTTTGGAACGTTGAACACTTAACACTGAACCTAAAATAAACGATAAAAGAAATGACATGGAATAAAATCAAAATAATATTCCTACTTTACAGTTGTTTTAGTAGTGCCACAAAAGAAAAGATTTACTTCCTGCCCTAAAGGCAAAATACCTTTTGGTCTGTATTAGGTCTGAATTATTGCACATAAATCTTTTTAAATGACCGCACTAGATGAGCTTACTTACGTCTGCAAACAAGAGTTCTTTTGCGAAGAACTTCCACCATACCAGCTTCACAGCTTAATGCTCAAAATATCAGTTCTTTTACTGATTAGCAGGAGCGAATTGAACAATTTTTCATCAAGATACCTGTAATAAATCAAAGATTGCTTAGGTTGGTGATTATATTTAGCCTCCATTGCGGATGAATGTGGGAAACCAACGGATCATTCATTTCAGGAACAAATGTGCGTTAAGGAGAACTGTTATTTTTTTTCATCTTTGGGCAAAACGCTCAGTAAAAGCAAAACAGACATTAACATCTCTTCTGCAGAATGCTCTCCATGTAGTACACTGACTGCGTGTTTCGCGGTGTCCTGCTGCTAATTAATGCTATACGTGCCCGACGTCCATGAAGCGAACGCCCATGTAGCGGCACATTGCAGACATGTACATGGGCAGTGTGTGTAATTCAGGCTCAAGATATCCGATAGTCGCTAAGGGTAACGAACTGCATTCCAAAAGATGGTAGCATTGCAGGTGTGGCATATAGATGAACAACTGACATTAGGAGTTTCGCAGGAAAAAAGTGTCCTAGCTAGCACTGGACGGGGTTAATTGAACAGATATGGGAGGGGCTTTTTCGTGCATTGGGCGTAGCAAGCGTGGTAATCACTATTTCAGACCAACACAGAAGGAGGCCTCGATTTAAACTAACCTTTCCGGAAACAACACTACACAGTGATACACAGGCGGCTACCGTTCTGTGTACAGTTTTCGAAGGTCGCACTGAAGGTATATCTACCGCCCGAGTGTACTTGCACTTGTAAATCTAAACGCATTTTCCAGTCAGTTGCGTCCACTTATAAAGTTCGCAAATTCTCAGCTCATTCTTTAATCGTTATTTCTTTGTTGGTAGGTGTTAACGTTCGCCCTCCTTGTATTATTTTTTGCATCAATTACAGCAGTTATTTCGCAACTTTCCGGGGCAATAATAATTTGCCACGGCTCCGCTTACCGATTTATATTGTCTTTATTGAACGGTACACTTGAAAGAAAAAAAATTGCTTCAGGAAACCTGAACTTGATTGGCAGCCTGTTAAAACGTATTATGGTGACTGCCATTACTACAGTTTCGAACCCTGATAGAGTAGTAGGAAACGCAAGCAAAGTGAGAGTGCTTGCATTGTGCTATGGGTTTATAGTATCTTAAACCGCGCAATTTGGTTCATATTATCAGTTTGTATTCCCAGAAAGTGCTTGCGCCAAAAGCGTACGAGAAGAGCGAGCTTCGTTTTTAGCTGTATCGAACGCTATAAACTGTCTACGGCATGTGTGCGAGCTAATTTCCCTAAAACGTTGAATAGAAGAGATGAGATGAGGGCGGTAAAAACACAAACGCTGTCTGCATGTACCATATTCTTTTGTCAGGAAGCAGTGGAAAATCTTTGAGAAATCACTGCCACAGCTAGCCAAAAAGGTCAGACACACAGTTCACGTCAACTTGTAACGTACATAAGATGGTAATTTTATTTCCCGTTTGATTTGCTACAATGGTGCTCCTCTTGTATACAAAAGAATACACCTCTTTTCGGCCGCATGCATCGCTTAGCCGCCTTGCAATCATCTTTACCATATAAAGACTGCTCACGCAATATATCAGCAACTTTTTTTATTGTGAGTTAACATCACCTACAAAAAAGACAATTTTTTTAACTTTGCATGATCCGCCACAAGTAATGGATCACAGTTTTTATAGAGCACTGTCACAACTACGTTTGTGTGTCACAGGGCACACGAGGCAGGCGGAACTTTCAATGTGATGGCGCTGCAACGCTGTATTCCACAAAATAAATTTCACTGGGCTTAAACCTGCAGATACAAACATTTGTGATTCCTGAGAAATGCTCGGATAAAATCGCGACTTATCTTCCAGTTAACACGAACTTCTATTTCGAATATGCCCTCAATCTTCTATCGTTCTCTGAAATTCCAATGCCTCGATGTATAAATTACACTTCACAAACCGTCCCGCACCTCCGTTGGCGTCGGTGCTTTTCAGGGCTTTCTTTGCGCTAGAGTTTCTCGGATAACGCGTTAGCACGACGGCCTTCTACGGCTCAGAGAACAATGCTGCACTACACGCTTATGACTATTTCTTCGTCCCTGTGCTTACCGTGTGCGCCCAGATGCAGAGCTATAGCTCATGTGCACTAAGTTGCTAGCCGACTGTCATGACCACGCACGCGCTGACAGCAAGAATACCACATAAGCGCGAAACCCGCTGCCCCCGATGAGGAATTTTGGCGCGACCGTTCTTGCGACGCGGTGCCTCTTTCGTATACATCCTGGATGCGGTGGCTACAGCCTGCAGCACACACGTTCGCGGACCGCTCGTAGAGGATCTCAGTTTTCCCAGTCCCTGAAGCGATTACCCACTGGCGGCCAGCAGAGACACGGAGCAGCCTGTAGAGGTATCCGCATGAGTGGTTTCGCATCCAGTAGCCCCGTTCCCGTATCTCATTGAACTACGGAAACAACTTCGCTAACGACAATGACAGGTGAGCAATTCCAAGAAAAGAACTTGTAGACCTGTCCGCGAAACGTCGGACTTCACAGCTTCTAAATTTTCATCTTTAAGGTATCGGCTTTTTTCGCTCTCTGCACATGCCCGCCAAAACACAAAAAATACCACGTGACATGCCCGCTTACGCGCCACGATTAAGTGCTCTCAAACGTTCCGAGTAGCAACGAACAGATCATTTAGCCCAGTGTGCTGCTGCATTAAAAACTTGCAGGGCTGCGACGCAGGCGCTCGCTGCGCGACTTACGCGAGCGCAAGCGATAAGGACTTTGTCTGCTTGTCGCTCTCAAGCTCCCAAAGGGAAACATACCGCTGGCCTATATCGCACAGCCTGTTGCTGCATCGCTGCCTTGTCCCCTTTTAAGCGGCAGCACACCGGGCTAAATGATCTGTTTGTTCCTACGCGGAACTTTGAGAGCACTGCAATCGCTGCGCGCAAGCAGGCATGTCAGGCGGTATTTTTTTTATCACCCGTGCATCTGCAATGAACACAAAAAAGCCGATACATAATAGATGGGAAGTTACAAACTCTTCACCTGAACTTTTCGCGGACCGTTCTACAACTTCCTCATTGGACTTTTCGCCGATCTGCGTTGCTTTCGAAGCTGGTTAATTATCTTCTAATTATGGAATTAAGCACAGTACACAAATTTTGTGACTTGCTACATACGATAGCTGGCAGCATGTATTTGGTCGCGCCGTATTAAACTGCCTCGGCGTATTTTAAACTCTGGCTAAAGTAAGCTGTGATGCCCTCTATATCCGTTTGGCTGGCATCAAAGTCGGGCCGGACAGCCGCCATTTTGGGACGCATTCCATTTCTCGGCGAAGCAGTCACATAAGAATGCTTCGCCGAAGTCCACCTCGATGCAGGCTAACTTGCTGTCTAAAGATGGCGGAGCTGATGTACGCGGAAGAGCGAGTCGTGCTCTTGCGTGCGTCGGACTGTACGCGGAGTATAGGAAAGGAAAAATGTGAGCCATTCCATCATGTTATTTGGTACGCAAACTAGTGGCTAATTAATCTTCGTGGACGTGCGATTTCTAGGAGCGAATCACGCAGAAGAAAATCGTGCAGTTGAGAGCTTTGCTACTGCAGCGGACGCTGTAGGTCTATTTACGTGATCCTTAATGAGCACCTTGATTTTAGAGAATACCCGTCGCGGTCGTTGGTTTCCTCGACGGGCGTTAAGACGGCTGGCGTGACGGTTAACAAATGTGTTCTTCTGTTGCTGTATTAGTTGCATCAACTCTTTCGCGTGCATTCTTTTTTATCTCTACACTCACAGAACACATACACCGGCATGTTGCGAATTGATTTTAGTCTTTGCAGGATTAAAGGTCGCTTCTGTATTTAGGTCTCTCGCTGTCTCCGAGTGCCACGTACGGCAGACAGCAGGTTTAGTGTCACGTATGTGTTTTCCTGTTGCAGTGTAATTAGCCGTATCGCATTTCGCGCATATTGATTACAGTCTTTCGTATTCTTTCTTATGTTTACAAGACCGTCTGTACGAGCACGTTGGAGGAGCACGTACAGTTTAGCTTCAATAATAAAAGAATAATCGCATATCTCTTTAGCGTCGTCATCGGAGAGCGGCCCCGTCTGCTACAAGTACACTGACCGATAGGCACATCCACCAGTCCGGTTTACGCGCAAAGTCATTGCAGAAGAAATGCGTAAACTTGTTGCAAATACGTTTTTAGTTATCGTTATTTGTCAGTTTGTGAGAAATAGTAGTACAACTGTTCATAAGGTTTAGTTACATTATTATGCCGCGAGGAGGAGTGAGCAGTAGACAAGTTCCAATATAGGGACATGTAGACTGCTTCCTAGACGTCACAGTAGACGCCTTGTTAGACGTCTAGAGTATTGGAACGCAGCCTTAGTCTCAACATTCATGGAAAAGTTGTAGGCCAACCGTTTTGTTGTCATACGACTAAGCGTTCTTTGCTTCATAAACTTACTAGCGAAGTTAGAGCTTCACTCACAGGAGGAATTCGAACCGGCGACCTATATACCCCCAGTTTCCCGTCGTTACGAATCTTGATATGAACATTGCGGCTCAACCATTTCTCGCAACGTGCTCGGGGTGGTGGCATACGGTTTCACGTCTCGTGCAGTACAAACTTACTACTTAAGTTAGAGTCTAGCTCACGGCAGAGATTGTAACCGGCGACTTATGTTAGTTGTCTTAACGCTCGATATTCGATCGCTGTCTCCGCGTCGGCTCATTTTTTGGTTTAGCTGGGCCTCTGCTTCGCTTTTTTCAAGATCTTTGTGGTATGGAAGCAACAAGAGGGCTACAGCAGGTTAGTTTCGGGCGCCTATCACGGAAGAGAGAAATCAAAGCGAACCCAAGAATTTGTTTAGTTCCTTCATGCCCCAATTTTAAAGATCTTCTACCACACCTGTACAGTATACTCAACGACAAGAGAGAAATCAGTAAGTTGATCTCTGGTCTGGTATGATATGGTATGGTACAGTACGGTACGGTATGGTGTAGTACCGTATAACATGTTTTATAAGGCGGATGTGCAGTGTTGTGTGTGCTGTGGTAAGGCTTCGTATGTTACGGTGTGGTATCCTATGTAGTGGTATTATTTGGAACGGCACGGTATGATATGCTGGGGTGTGTTATGGTATGGTATGATATGACATATATCATGGAATTGTATAGTATGGTACGGTGCGGCCTGGGGAGGTGTATTGGACATCTCACAGCTGGAAGCGGCATACGAAGTACAGAACAATGAAGGGCTCCGGATCAATTTTTTCACATGGGTTTCTTTAACATACTTGGCCATCGCCTGCCAAGGGGAAATGTGTTGTATTTCGCCTTCATCAAAATTCCGCCGCCACCTAATGACCGAAGTGTTCCGTTAAAGACAAACAAAAACAGGTACACTGGGAACATCCCATAATATCATCAGACAAATGTATCGCAAGAACTACAGGAATAAACAAAAAACATATCGGGCAAATTAGTTCTGGTCTCACAACAAAGAATGGAGTTCACCGAGATTGAGAGAAGCAAGAGCTTTGTCTGGGAGAAGGCAACAATGTCGTGCCTTTCCGCACCTGTAGAGCGAGGACAGTAGAAACCCCTCCCCTTAGGGTGCCCAAGTAATGAACGCCGCTAAAGGGCACAAGGCGAAGGCCTAAAGAAGGCGTAAGACCCGTGGTAATCCAGTGAGGCACATGGCTACTATAGCTCGAAGCAAAGCGGTCGTCATGTCCGCAGACAAAACTCCACGCCGTCGTTTTTGTCGACAACGTAATTCAAATCCATAACCTTACTCCGCCTTATCCAATCTTGTGTCGCTTTTCGAGCGCAGCTCTTAGGCGTCCGTTCCTGCAATTTGCGTCATAGTCGCCATCGTCGATGTTTTTGGTGTAACACGCCATCTGACAACCATGGCAGAGCGAAATGTCAGCTTCCAAGGCGAGAGCGGAGGAATGGACGATGGGAAGGTGCTCCAGGGGAAGATCCAGGAGGGGAACTAGCATCGTAATGTGCCCAACCCTGGCAGGAAGCATGAAAATACGTGAATAGCTGCTTTAAAGTTTCGCATTGTCGACAATCGCAATCATCTGCCTTTTAAAAAAAAACTTTCTTATTTTTGCTGACCGCCAGGGCAAGCGATAGGAATGAGAGCACTTTCTAAGTTTAGACGTTGCTGTAATCATAGGAAATGGTCTTACGCACACTGTAAGTGAGTTAATTCTACTGCCTTTTCGATTTGTACCCCTAAAATTCGGAACTATACAGTTACTTCACGTAGAGGGTCCTCTTCCCCAGCCGGCCCCGCTTCACGCATGGGCCTTTCTCTTTGAATAAAAGTTTATTCATTCATCCCTCCCATAAATTGTTTCCTATTTCATGCCAGCTCGTGCTGCTGAACCACAAACTGTAGGAGTGTACCGCTGAGAAAGCAGAACCATGGTCCAAATAACACATGCAGAGGTTCAAGCACACCGATACCGTTTGACGGTCCCACTTAGCGCGCAGCTGAAGATGGTAGAACAAAAGTCTGCCGCTACGTAACGCGCTCTCCGCTCATGATATGCACGTGTAATACCTTCTATGGGAGTTCTGCACCAGGTGCGCACATTTCCAGCTTGACGCTCCCGTCTGCGTCAAAGTCTTCACTGACGGAGCGTTCCCTACACATTCAACGAAATGGTTAGGAGGCATGTATGTTACCTAAAAAAGAAGTGGGCACTGTTCATTGTTTTGTCGTGTCTCAAAGCGCATTCAAATCACTCTCAGCACCAATCACCATCACTGCCAATAGTATTTTGGAAACAACACTGAACCAGGACGCCACAGTGGTCGTCGAAGAAAGAGAAAAGAGGGACAAAAATAAATTGTAAAAAACAAACAACGTGCAGCGATGACTGACGAAAGAGGCCCAGAAAAGCAAACAAAGAGAAGCGATCGCAACACATGCTGTTGGTTCACATGCAGAAGAGCTCACTTCCCATGCGAAGCTCATGTCTCCATGTCTCAGGAGATTTTTCTCATCTCCGAAACAGAGGCTATGAAATTGCGCTTGTTCGAAAGATAAATATCTAGTACGCGACCGAAGAAAGCGCATAAATAAAAACGAATAAAACGAAAGAGCAGATGTCGTGCCTGGCGGTTGACATCAGCCCGCCTAGTTGGTGCGACGAAAGAAGTGAGTTCAAGGCCAGGCGAAAGTTTTATGTGAGCAGCACACACAAGGGAGCAACTCCGCGACATCGTGTGCAAACAAACACGAAAACTCCTATAGACCCTGACCAGTTTTCTCAGTTCCAATTCTTTCTTTTTCTCTTTGGCAGAGCTTTTTCTGGTATCAAGTTTATAACTGCCTAATGCTCTCCTCGGGAGTAATTTGAACTTGGTCAGTGACAAAAAGTCCGCCGGCATTTTTGAATCGAAGGCACGCTTAGATTGCCTTGTTTCCGAAGATAGGGCTGCAATAAAAGCATGAAAGCGCGCCATTAAACGGCAGGGTTCCCAAATGTTTGGCGGGGTATATGGTCGAAGTTATTCCGGAGCCCTCCACTACGGCACCTCTCTCTTCCTTTCTTCTTTCACTCCTTCCTATATCTCTTCTCTTACTGCGCGGTTCAGGTGTCTAACGATATAGGAGACAGATACTGCGCCGTTTCGTTTCCCCAAAAACCAATTATTATTGTTATTATTATATCTGCCCTGCTCGCTTTCTACTTTTTATAGACTTTTTTATCAGCCTAATGCAAACAGTGACGGCCTAAGCGGTGACACAAACGGTGGTGGTGTGAATATGAGCCAAAACCTCACCAACTTTGCTGTTTTATTTAAATAGGATTATTGGTTTATTTTCTTGTATCTTTAGGTCAACTCAGAATGCGATAGGGACAAAACTTTCCAGAAAAAAAGGCTACATGTTCTTCTGACTTACAATGGCGTGAACTGTGCTCTGTAGTCTTCATCTAAAAGTGCAGAAGTGCCAAGGCACTTTCCTTTGTGTATCGTTTTTTAGCGCCTATGTTGCGGTCTGAACTGCACTATGAGAAAGTACAAATGACCAAAGAAGATCGAAGGCAAGGCTGTCTAGAATGGCGCAATCCGCGAGGCGGAACGGCTGGTGATAAAGAACCAGAATTCTTTCACCAATTTCTCTATCGTAAAACCCTTCTTGAGAGCAATTTATTGTAATATCATGTCTCAAAATGCACTGCTTGCTCACACATAAGTACTGGCATACAGATTTCAGGTTACTTCTTTTATATTTTATGCCGCATAAGAACTGGAATTAGGCTTCGGTTGGTTTGTGCTGCTTTATTGCTTGAAATTTATTTAGGGAAGAAACTTTCTGTAATATAATTAGGCAATAAATGATTTTTTTTCTTCGAGACATAGATACTCTAAAACTGATACAGTCAAATTCGTTCATTCCAACTCGGCTATATCGACCATCTGGATTACTCCGACAGGTTTCGGCCCTTCCACAAGAACTGTAATAAAAAGGCGCCTGATACTCTGTGCACAAATTCCGCAGAAATTATTGGTAGCCTTCTCGTTCATATTATTCGGTATCGAAGGGATTTATGTCCGGAGCTCCATCAAACGTGAGTTCAGAGGATGTAAATGTCGGGTTATTTCTGTAGGCTTGGACACACTGCAACGTAGACAAAATTAAAGAAGCAGAAAAAACCAGAGAGGCTCCCATGATGCAGTTTTCACTAGTGGAAAATTGCATCTGGAATCTGAAAGTCATTGGCCTACAGCTCATTGCAGTATGACGAATATATCGCTTATCGCAGTGACTCCAATTAGGTCAGCGTAATGAGCATGCCGCTCCCATAGGCTTTAAAATATCAATTGTTTGCAACATGTCCTCCAATAAGCTAGGTTTGCTTCATTAAGCGGCCAAAGTTCTCTAATTATCTGCAGTAGTGGCTTATGTTTTGCCCATTTGATATTGCGGAAGACATTGTATTGAGGTAAGAGGGACATAAATAATGAAGCAATACACAATCACACAAAGACACATGGTCATTTCAGACACACGTACAGAGTTGCATGAGCACAAGAGAATTCTACATTCGCAAAGAAGCACATAAATCATATGTGCTTGAGAAAGCCTAATAGAGCAAGGATGATACTGGCATCCTGACGTAGCCGCAACTGGGTAGTCAGCATCATGCGGGAGGGAGCACTGTGACTACAATTGTAAACATAAATAAAGGTGTTTGCAAAACTAAGCACGTAAAATGAATATTGAAGCAGGATTTAAAATTAAAAAAAAAATGCTAAATAAAGAGATCATTTTAGACAGGTCACATTTTTTTGACCTTTTTAGATTTTCTTGCTTACAACATGTGGAAGCTTGTAAAGGCGTGACGTTGCAAAGCACCATGACCTTTCTCCTCCAATGTTTACTTTATTGCAACCCGCCACAGTGGGAGCGTTTCTCACAGTCCGGTGGCCAGGTCGCCACCTGGCACGTTTTAGAGGTTTTGAAAATGTAACAAGGTCACGTGACCTTTTTTGACTAGTTAAGGATTTTTGTCTCTGAAATCTGCGGGGTTCTGGAGTGATGGCACTCTCATGCTATTGCATTAATGCATTTAGTGTGGAGAATCTCAGCATCTACACAAAAATGGGGAGGAGAGGACAACGGTCACCGCTGCGAGCTGTCGACGGTGAGTGGAGACTGAGCCTCGCAAAGAATTAGACACCACAGTAAGCTAAAATTTGCGCTTCCCCACGCTTATGATATTTCAGTCTAGATATGAGTAAGCAATCGCCTTTTTAATGCGAAAGCACTACTTCACGTGGTGAAATCGGCTCGCTAGTTTGTAAAAATATATTGCCGCGACTCGGGTTCACAGGCTTCTTCACAAGAGAACTGAGCTATTGCTGCACCCGCGCGCATCTCGTGTAAATTATTTCCTTACCGTGAGAAAACTGACGATTTTGAGAGTTTAAAATGCATATTTTTTTCAATAAGTGCTTTTTGTATTGCCAATTGTAATGCATCAAACTCTACCTTATTCATTAGAGTTCTGAGAAAAAATAACGGCAGAGTTTTTTGTGCAAATGTTTTTTTATAATTTAGTTTAATATGCTGGTAACAAAATTTTAATACAATAAAACTAAACGAGCCGCTGCACTGAGCCAGAAATTGGCTACAAAAAATAAGAATGTACAAAACGTTGCACATGTCCTTAGCTCTCATTCTTGCGATTTTGAGTTGCGTATATAATGCACGAAACTATCCGTGGCCTTTCAAGTTAGGCAATATGACCGCTGTGCTAGTCGAAAAAGCAGTCGCTTCAGGACAAAACTCGCGGTAGATTTGGCATCTGCTGCGCATAACGTTTGATTTTATTTCAATTTTTTTTTGACAGATAGCGGACCTTGCATTTCCTACTTTTGCAATTTTTTGCGTTTGTATTAAATGGGTTCCAGCCTAATAGGTTCTGTTGGTGAAATGCGGCCGATTCCTTCCTTCACATCGTCAGTCCCAAATATGTAATGGCGCACTTTATAAAATGTATAGGCAGTATGTTTCAAAGACCCTAAAGCACTAAATAAAACCAACCGCATTATTTAAAGATGAAGCGTACTGCATAAAATACAGGCTGGTAGACTAGTGTATGTGTATCTATTTGAAGGTCATCGACATACAGAGAATGCATAA
Source organism: Amblyomma americanum (assembly GCF_052857255.1). NCBI lineage: Eukaryota > Metazoa > Arthropoda > Arachnida > Ixodida > Ixodidae > Amblyomma > Amblyomma americanum. The sequence continues at coordinate 102,599,270 of NC_135501.1, forward strand.
TCGATTTTTAAATTATCTTAGCCGCGGAATTCGCTTCCACTACAGAGTAGCATTTAAAATACACCCCTGCGGTACCCCATTCTCGAGAATGAGTTCTTTTGGAAAGGTTGGAACCCAGGCGCACTGGAAACAAACAGCGAGACAGAAGATCCCTTAAGCCGTTCAGCGCTCTTTCACGGATACTTATGTCTGCTGGGCCGCGGAGGATCTTGAACTGCCAGGTCCTACCATAGGCCTTTTCCATATGAAAGAAAATTGCTATACAGTGTTGTTCGTTCATGAATTCTTCTCTTAATGTATTTTCAAGGCAGAAGAGATGGTCAGTTGTTGAAGTGGATTTTTTAAATCTAAAGAAGTTCACGAGATCCAAGAAAGAACGTCAACCTAATGTTCCCAGCGTGTCAAATGATTTAGTAGGACAGCTTGTAACTGTTGGCCTATAGCTAGTGGTCATCTTCGACTTACCGTGCTCGGTCAGCCCTCTAGCTGCCAGAAAGTTGACCCTCACAGGAAAGCGCATCATGGTAACATGGGCTGGCGGCCTCCGCAACCAGCTTGGCGGCAATCACGGTGGCAAGCCAGTCACAGATCACGGAGGGCAGATGCTCTCCGTAGCCCTGTAGCTTCTCGTTGTGCTGCGTCTCATTGCTACACACGCGTACGGATAAGCTACTTGAGATCGAAAACAACGACCTGAAGTTGTTGAGGGCTGCCGCATACTGCAGGACAAACAGCTGGTCGTACTCATACCCTATACATCGGCAGCGACAACGCGAACGTGTGCTGTCGGTGTACAGTGAGCTGCGTAAGCTTTGAGTAATCGTCAAAAGCATGCGATGAGCAGTCGCAATCTATCGTCTTTCAGTAGACACCACATCGGAAGGAAAAACTGCCTGTGCGTTGCTCATCAAGCGACACGCCCTATTTTCGAAATATCGCGTGTTTGTTTACTACGCAGTAAGTATGACTGGTTTGACAGTAGACGATCGACTCTGCATGTGGTTACTGACTCTGCAGTGGTCGTTGCGATTTCTACATTCGTGAACTGCTTCCTGAGGGCTTTAATTAAAAGAGAATCGGGATCCGTTCTGTTCAACTGTTTTCTGTCGGCCGCCGGCTTTTGCTGCTGGCCAGGAATGAACCATATATTCTCGACAAAAGCGCACATCAGCTGGTTGAACGTAAATTTAAAGCAAGCGAGTGAAATGTACAAATTAAGCTGTGTATCGTATCGGTTATACACAAGCCTTACCGCAGAAGGCTGGCACTTTAATGAAAGGCGCTGCAATCCGGCCTTGCGCCTCACGTACCACATGTGCTTGCATGATGATCCGCGCTGGACAATTCTTCTTTTTATCTCTTTAATCAGCCAAAGGCGAAGGGATGCATGGCTGCGGTAATTCTAAAATATTTTAAGCATTTGTGGCAGAAGGCCCAAGCATCAAGCTGTATGACAGTTTGCGGCGAAAGCATCAGCACTCACCTCGGTCGGCTTCCGTAAGTGACAACTGTGTGGCCACATATGTGCCCGCTGAGATGCCTCGAGCTCGTGAGGGCTTTTAATAAAAGATATGTTTCAACCAATCAAGCGTTTCTCAACGCATGTATGCCTTTCCATAGCGAAGCACGTAATGAAGACCATAAGCTTTCGTTCCGCGCTCAATTATCACATCGCCAAACACGTTCAGCACGTGCACATATGCGCGCGTCTGAGCGCGTACTCGGAGCTGGAATCTGCGGCCGCTCTCATGAAAGGCATCGAACACCATCGAGACATCCGGCGCGTGCACGAAATTAACAGCCGAATTATTTTATGAATCAGAACTATGTGATCGTAATACGGAGCGAGTATATCTGCTGGCCAGTGGCGAGACGATCGAAATGCCGTAACACACACGTGCGGAAAACAAATAAATAAACAAGAGAACTACCACAAAAAGCACCCCTGCAGGTGACACAGACGATATGCACCGTGGTCTTGTCGAATCAAGAGCCTGTATCGCGCAAAAAAGCCAAATGAAGAACTGGGGTCCTTCCAGTACATATAATAATGGCCACGCGCGATTCCCGCTACAATACCACCTCTCCATCGTCTCCTGATTGCCCGAGTTCTGCCAGCACACAATTCTCCTGGCGAGGCTGGCTGCCCGCTGGCAGTCCAAAGCCGCCCAGCCAGAGGAAAACTAACGCGTACTGGTTAGCCGCCGGAAGTGCGCGGCGAAAATTGAGCGCCTGGCTCCGCGCTCTGGAAGTACGCATGCAGCCCGCGGGCAGCCAGAGGCGGATAATCGAAGAAGCCCACTAGTGGAGGTTGGCGGCTTCCCAGTTTTCAGGAAGGGTACTATAGCAGCTCTTTTCTCTTCCTTCGGTATTTTTTCACCTATGAATATTTTGTTGAAGAAATTCAAAAGTGCTTCTACAGCTGGCAGGGACAGATGGGCAACCATTTCTATGTGCATTTGGCCGGGTCCTGGAGCACAGGTTTTTGCCGGAAGGCAGTAATGTATTGTTTCCTTGGAGGGTAAGTAGATTATTATATTTTTTATTACCACTTCCACTTGATGGAATGGCAATATTTTTCTATTTTAAAAAGACTAGGTATAATGTGAAGAACTAGAACGAGCAGTGAAGCGCGCCCTCAATATGTCTGCCTGTTTCCCTATACTTGTTTTGAGGACCAGGTATTCTCAGAAAAAGAATTGTCAATGGTGTGTTGCCGCCATTCAGTTTTCGAAGCTGCTTCCACATTTGCTATGATGCGGTGGAGCTATTTATAAAAGAGACAAGCTTGCCATGATGTTTTCTTGGCCTTGCGCCGAATAAATTGCTGATGTACTCCAACGTTCTTGAAAATAATAAAATTCAAGTGTGCTGGGTATCTGCGAAAGACTCCCCGAGCTTTAGTCTGTTGGTTTTTGCCTCCTTACATTCTAGTGTGTACCATGCATTGCGGTTATGGCGCACCACTCCTGTTGATCTTGCAACTGACACAGGGGTGGCAGATAGAATGCATGTTGTGAACATTTCATTTATCTCAACTATGCTATAATTTTCCAAAATTATATCCTCCAAACTGTTTTTTTTTCTAAACAATGGCCGCTCAGCTATATGTAGCTTCCAACGCCGTAAAAGGGAGATGAACGCTTCCATATGGATTGTGTATAGCACTCTAGTTAAAATCAATAAAAACAGTCAGCGAACTAAAACACAACTCTAAAATACTCATTTTCTCCGAGGTTGGGCAGCAGTATGTGGGTTTACGCGAGTTCAGCAAACGGACGTTACTGCATAGAATAAAATCCTGTATAAGCTGCCCTCTAGCGTCAGTTCTCTCGCATCCCCAAAACCAAGAATGTGCATTACAGAGTTCAGCTACCAGGTAAGGATCTGGTAGCTGCTCTAAAAGACCACCTAAGTCAGCGTTACCTTCAGCGGTTGTTCAATATATACATAGTACACTGTAATGATTTATGTGCAAGAATAGTGGCTGCTGCGGCTTCGAGTTTTGTTTTTAGCTTTAGCACAACATCCGGGAGACCGTTTTTCAATATGATGTTTACACCTCCTGACAGCCAACTCGCCTGCTCTCGGTGGTTACGGAAAACAGTATAATACTTCAGAAAATTATTTTCTTAAGGAAATAAATTTGTATATTGAAGATATAAAGCGACAGCAGCGTGTGCTCCTCGGATTTCTTTTATGTCACTGTAGTTGTTTAGAAGCGCACAGTTCCATTGCTTTATGAACGCCATTTATTTTGTGTTTGTATGAAGTGAAAAACTAGATCAAATTGTTTAAAGCCCCGTGACTCAGGGCCTTTGTTTTTTAGTCGATCTAGGGTGCCCCGCCGTCCGTCCTACATGGACGCCACGGGGCTGCACTGTGTCATGTCGTTCGCCTCTGCCTAGGCGCTGGACGACCGTGTTGAAACATGTTGAAGTTCGAGTTTGGTCTCGACCTGTGGGAAGAGGCCTTGAGGATCGGCGACCCGGGGGTCTGCGCAGCCTGCTATGGAACTAGCAGAATAGAGTTAGCCACTCGACCTGAGGGCGAGGATGGCGCTGGCACAGGCTAACTGCATGTGGCCTGGAGAGGTGCCGAAGCCTGGTGTGGTGCGCCACGCCCACGCACAACATCGGTGATGTTTGTTTTTGCTGTGAAAGAGAATGTGTTTGCTAAGGCGAATCGGCCTTCCTGTTTCTTTGAAATAAAGGCTTTGGCTAGCTTTCAGAGTAATTGTTTTTTTTCTTTCTTCTAGGATGGACAAGCCCAGGAGTTTGCAGCATGGTCTCCTTCACATTTTGTGCACCGTGAGGTACCAACGCATTCATCAGATTGGTTGTCCTTCGAAGAGTATTTCGCGCACGTTTTTTTCAGCGACGAGAACCCTGTGAGCCGTGGCTGAAGCTCTCGCAATTGAAACATCTGCATGGTTTGGGAATATATGGGCTTACATAATTTTTTCAGGTAGCCAGCTTCAGTGCTTTCGGTCAGTGTGCTGGTGTTGAAAATGAGTATCAGGTGTTGGGTGCATATTTCTTCGTTACCTTTCAGCACATTTATCCGTTGATCATTTATGACATCTTGGTCGGTAAGGCCTTCAAGCACTTTTTTTCTCAGAAAGGTGGACAAAATCGATTTCAGATATGACGCCTCGGACATGCTTATAGATCGATGTGAAGAGATGGCGACAGAAATCTTCATTATGGATACGAGGTTTGACAGTTTAGAGTAATGGACAGTGTCACGCAGTTCGAGGAGTAAGTCAGCGGTGGATTTTTTTGATAGATTACAGGCAAGGTGCAACGTCTCTGTCAAGCACTTGGCTACCAAAAACGGGTATATGAGTTGCTTCGTTGTATTCTGCTTCTCTATGAACAACATAGAGTTTAGGGAATAACACCTTTCATTTCCTACAAAAGTCAACTGCTTCGTTTTACCCTCTTTTCAGAGAGTGATCGTTTTGGAAAAGAAATAGGCATAAAAAATTGTCTTTCTCTCATGGTGCCAGCCACCCAACATGAAAACCAACTAGAGGACGGGGCAGGAACTTGCAAGCAAGTCCTGCCCACGAAAACTGAACAACCCAACGATAATCAAATATGACAACTCAGGTTCGTTGGGCGCACAACGTTAACCCTAGCCGCCAAGAAAAATAGAAAGACCAAGAATTGAGGAGTGAACAGGAGAGTTGTGAGAAAGAAAATAGGAAAGCGAAAGGTGAAAGGGAAGACAGGGAAAGGCGATTGCCGATTCCCCGCGGGCGGGTCAGGCCGGAGGTGCCGTCTTGAGGAAGCTGGGGTCAAAGTGGTGTGGTACCTCCGCCGAGGGGCTTTAAAGTTCCAAACGACCGGCACAGCTCAACCACCAAGAACCACTTTTTCCCGGACATGGCGATGCCGCGAACGGCTAAGCGCGGGTGCTCGGTCCCATAGTGACGCACAGCTCACTATCATCCCCTTCAGGGCGTGTCCCTGGGGATGCTCAGGAGCCGGTGGTGTCTCCACTCACCAACATCTGCATGTTGCAGACGCCCCCTCTGGACCATTCTAAAGCGTACATGCTGATTTTGTTTATATTATTGCAAAAAAATTAAAAATTCATTGCGTAGAATTTTTTAGCATCTTAAGTAGGTCATAAATACGCTTTGCAGTGCTGAGCTGTATCGAATAAAAATTTTCCCGTTTTTTTCACTCTTCCTTTAGTGGATTTGGCTCATATTGAAAACGATCTCTTTAAATGAAGGCGACATTCAAAGGCGTTCAGTTTGGCCGGAAGAGCTGCGAAGCACTGACCTACCATCTTAACAGTATAAGCTTCGGCAAAAGGTGGGACGCCGGAATAGTATATTTAAGAACACAAACTATGTAGGCAACTTAATTATTCAGGCAGGAAGGCACATATTCAGAGCCATGCCTTCACCTCGGGCGTAGAAGAAAGTTTTGCAAACAACAAACAATAAAACCAAAGAATTTCACACCTAAGAAGGCATTTTTCAATACAACTTTACGTGCCTATTACATACTGCTTAAGCCCAGCAGAGCGAAAGCGCGAAAGGAACTGGCTAACAACAAAACGGCCGAGAACATACCTAAAGAAGAGTATCAGGGCGGCGACGAATGGATTGCAGAGATTTAATTGAAGACAAAGTACCTTTGTGTACAGTTGAAAAAGAATGGCTTGCAAAATGGTGTCGAGGAAAAATATATCTAAAGCGAAGTGAAAGGTAAAAACCACCATTCGAAGTAAAGGCGGTCAGAAAAAGCACTACGGGGCGATGAGATGTTTCATGCGATGCTTAAGGGACAGCTGCTGAATTTCTCCTCCACGATTTTTTAAATGTTTTTCTTGGCTCAAGGCATTTCGTCTAACTGCCCATGTGCTATCTACCCCGAGGCTATTGGTGCACAACGAGTAGGCATGCACTCCTCTCGGCAGCGCCACTAGCGCATGTGCATTCACAACACACTTGTCGTAATGAAGAGGATCAAATTTTCGTGGCCACAGCCCCTAATGTGAAGGCAAAATAACCGATGGTCTTTAAGAGTGACGGAATCGATTCGAGGAGAAGGCAAGCGTAGCAGGGCCGGCAGAAAGTTAGGTTGGCGGATGAGCTTAAGAAGTTTGCGGGGATAGGGTGGCCACAACTCGCACAGGCCAGGGTCAAATGGAGAGATATAGGGCATGCATTTGCCCTGCAGGAAGCTTAGTCACGCTAATACAGCGGCTGCTGATTAAGAAGCAGTAGCGGTAATTGTATACGATAGGCTAAAACAAATATCCAGAACCATCAGTACTCAGCTTACGCGTTACGGTAAAGCTCTCATTGAACGATGAACATATACGGGTTGCTGTTTGCACTATCATACTTAAAAAACGCATCCCTGCAGCAGAATCTTCCGAGTGAAACAGCATACAGGTTTGGATTTCAAGCCCCGTCACTTTGAAACGTTTAGCAGGAAATTTCCGCGAAGCGCTTCAACGAAAAACGTAGCCTTTTTTCCTGTTTCTAAACACTACGTACTTAATTTACGGCTGCATTTTTTCCATGCGCTGCCCGTTCGTCTCTTAAAGAAGAATTCACAGTGAGAACAAACGTGGCACAATCAACGAATAAAAGAATACTCTTTCTCTGTGTCACGTTTGCGGCCTACATTCTTCGTCTTTTTTTCATACCCAGTCGCGCTCTAGACCATAATCTGCAACAAAACTCAGCTTTAGGTTCTCCGGCTCTGCTATAAGAATAAGTGTACCGCTGTTCAGTACACGATTTTATTCCCAATAGACTAGTGCGATATTATTTGCGTACGCGGTTACACCCTCCCACCCTTTGAAAGCATTACTCGTCGTCAAAGGCCGCTTTCGCTGATTACATGTTTTCTTGGGGCCTTCACATTTACATGATTGCATGTCCCTACAGAATCAGAGACGGACTCAAAAGAAGAATCGGAGGGGCGTCTGAAGAAACGATTGAGCAAGGTGTCCGGTGCAAGGAAAAGGCGAAAATGTTTTACCCGAAAGTCGAAAGGCTGATGTTATTGCCTGAATTATGTTGTTTGCTCACGCAGTGCGTGCAAAAGATGCCAATTCATTCATCGATGTTCGTCTCTGCGCGTGTGTGCGCAGAGTGGTGTTTGAGAAGTAAAAGGCAAAGAACACCGTGTGCGACAAAAAAAAAAAACATAGTATAAGAGCAAAAAGGTACGGCTCTCAGATTGCCCGGAGCGGTTGCCTTTCGAATTCCAAGTATACGTTTGTAGCTAGTGTCGCTGTATATGGCTGAACGCCTTAGAAGCGCATTTTAAACACTCTGAGATGACAGGAACTGCACTTTCGCAATAGGTTGCTCCGCTGTGAGGTCGTCGTAAATTGTCGTTAGGGATTAGTGAATTTACTATGGTTTGTAAATGGTGAAAGATTTGAGCCTCATAATCTAGTGGAGGCAGCAGGTAATAGTCGTAAAACGCGTCTGCGGAATATTAATGCCGCTTAAAAGATGCTGCATTAAAAGATCGGGTTTTTCTAAACCGATGCAATGAATTGATCTTGAATTGCGCAAACCTTAGTGCACGGAGTCGATGACAATACCCGTCAGGCTTTTGAAACTACACACCACGCCAAACCCGATGGAATCAGAAAGCGCTTGAAATGGTGTACAAGAATAATACAAGAACAAATATTTGGTACAAGAAGAAATAAAAAGTCCGCTTAACCATTTTGGCTCATAAATGCTTGAAATCATTTTGATTTTCATCTAATAAAGTTGAATTTCTTATTATTCTCAAATGTTGTAAATACATTCAGCTACTTCGATTTATGCAAGCACTTCATGTTTGTTAATCTCTATGAGCCCTCCTCGTCGATGAGCATATTGCCTGTGGTCGCTATTTCTGTTGTGGATTGTTTTCTGGCAGCACAACGCTACGATAGAGGATGGCATGCATTGGAGAATTAGGCGGCTCGCCATCTACAGTAGTGGTATACTAACCAGTAATGATTGCATAGAAGCCTCATAATCCGAACCTTCAATATGTCCGACTCAAATTACTAAAATGAACAGTGGACTCATCTCCCTGCACTTCTTGCTGAAGGGCACATGGAGGCCATAAAAAAGCGCTTCTCCTTTGCAGAATAAGTACATCGGAATATAATCCGGCAACTGCATTTCATTTCGATGGTTTGCAATGAGGATGCGCACCGCTGATTTGCATCACTGCATCGCGAACCTCTCGCAACTGTATCTTTAAAGGCCTTATCAAACGGTCCCCTGGTCATCATTGTTACGCTTGACGGCGCGGGTGGCCAGGAGGCAGAACTTCGTCGAAACAAATTTCCGCTTCTTCATTCCGTCCAACATGCGTTTAATTACGAGATGCGCGGCGGATTAAAACCATCAAAGATAAAAACACGAAGTTAATTCAGTCTATGGTTGTTTCCCTAAAATGTACACATGTTTCTCGCTTCTAAAAATGGCTTACAGATTTGCGGCTCCAGCGGCCACGAAGTTTTTTCTCGTATCGTAGGTTTGGAACGCAGCGTTATGTTAGAGGCAAAATATTACGCGTAATGGCAATACCGTGCCCGAAGAGTGGTTGTCGTTTTTATTCTCTGTGAGGAAGCTACATAAATCTTAAATAACAAGAACACAAACGTATTCCCAAAACTCAAATTTTTAAGACCATTGCTTGCCATAGAAGGAAGTGGCAGAACTAGATATTAGGGGTCGTCGAAAGAGCATTGCGCCTCACCGCCGAGCACTTTTCACGCACCTTCTCACTCTCAGCGGAATCCTATGTGCAGATTTATGTCACTGACTTTTGACAGCATAAAAAGGATAAAGTTAATAGATGTTAATAGATTGACGGTGTGGTCAAATAGGCCAGAGCGTTTTCGTCGCACAGCAACTACTGCAGGAAAAAGCGAAGGTGCTACGAAGCACAGCGGTAACTTCACTAGGCGGCACTGTTCGCCAAACTTGCCATGTGAGATGAGCAACTGATTACGCTTAGTATTAAGAGGGCGGCGCTTCGCGCCTCTTTAGCTTGTTTTTAAATGCCCTCTCCTGACAACCGCGCAACCGTTTTCGGAGTAAAACAGAGACCATCCAACGGAGGAAATTCAAGTACTGACATCCACGATTTTATTTCTGGCAATGCTCTTACGCAGCATTTTTTTTTTTTGCCAGGCGATGTTTTCTAAAGCTGCTAGTCGCTGTGCAAATTTGAGAGGCCGAAATTCGATTTCGCTGAAGCCACTGGCTCAATTTGTTTTGTTATTATAGCGCGCATATTGTTGGCTTCTTGAGAACCACCCATAGCAAATGTATGTGTCCTTTGCGCATTGTTTTTCAGGGCTCACTTGTCTTCATTGTAATCTATCCGCTTGGCTTCGTACCATGAGAGTGCCGTTCTGTCCTGCTGACATCTGGAAGAGGCAGTAAAGCTGCTGCAAAGGCCACGCTAGCCTAGTTTTTGCACATTACTGAGGTTACCGTATTGACTCAGTGCTTCTTGCAGACATGTCGTGCGTTAAAAGACTAAAACGTGAGATTATGTAGGTCAAAGGAGAGTGATATAACGTCGACGTACAGGCATTGTTTGTACTCCTGAAAATGAGAGGTGCACCCCTAGAGACTACAGCGATGTAGACCATGGTAGCCATGGACACGGCTATTGGGAGCTTGGTGACCGGAACTCACTATTGGCTGCCACTGGCTGCGATATGCGTCCAATGGCGAGCTCCGGTCACCAACCACACAATGACCGGCCCGCATTCCACAGACGCTTGAAAGCCGCGGATATATAGAAGTCACCAATGACAGCGGACTAAATCGACGTGAAATACAAAAAGAAAAATCGACAGCTTTTCAATATGGCACAAGGTATATTTTCAATTTTAACCATTGCACTTTCGTTATCTTAATCTTCTAATGCCTTCAGGTGGCGCATATATTATTTCATGCCCTCTTCTATATTAAGTTTTTTCATCAGGTGCGCATAACCATTTTATCCCCATCAGCTAAGCAATGTCCACGCCAGGACAAATTACTCCCGGAGTGATTTTCTTAGTACACTTTGCAAGCGATGTTCTTCGCGTTTCGCTATACTACAATCCATGGCGTGAACATGTAATGTAGATGAGTTGATCAATTACCAGGTGCTTGCACTCACGAACAAGAGATGCTGATGGGCAAGAAAAACGAATTATCAACATGAATATAGTCTTCTGCAACATCCTTTGCGAAAAGAAAATTATTTCTTTAGCTGGTCAAAGTAAAAATTGGTTTTCATGCTATCACTGATTACCTTAAAAAATCCATCGGAATGAAAAGCCAGTAAGCTAATTAGAGTACCAATTCTTGTGCTTAGATTTGTTCCTTAATTTTGGATTAAAAATAAGTCTACCGAACTAAATAAATCTGGCACGCTTGAAGTCACAATGCGAAGTGTCTATAGAGTGGACACTTTCGCTAGGACAATATTGGTAGAACGTACCTTCCACATATTCCCAGGTATTGTACACCAATATGCCGGTAGTCTTTATAAAGTTTGTAAGGAATTTTCTGCTTTCCCTTTCATTACTGTGGCAGCTAATTTTGCATACTAGACAAGATTACCAATTTTTGGTACTACTGTGCAAAAAGGCAGGTCTTACAGTATTCGTACGGCAACTGATGGGCCATAAATTATTCTAGATATGAGCCAATCATGATGAAATGCTTATCCGATTTCTTGGAGATAGAGATAATGCTGTTCTGTGGGTTTAAGGGTGAGTAATTCACGCCCAGGATTTATACTTTTACATTTATTTATGGTATTTGTTCTGTGTTAGGCACCTTTGTGTCCTCATTATACTTATCTTATGGTCAGGTATATCGATGCGCGTGATTGTAATCCTTTTACACTGCTTCATCTGCTGATCACGAGATCGATGAAAATTTTCGGGTTGTTGTCGTCGGCGTTAAATTCTGACAGTGAAGATTCTTGATGCGACGTCGACGACGAATCGCTTGCGCTTAATGATGTCGATGCTGGAGTCTCAGGCAAGTGTGCTCATTATTGAAAACGAGCTAGCGGGAACGACGAATTCTGCGCTTTTCTGAGAGGATTCACTCCACCATAGCTCTCCTTCTCTCCTTGTGGATGCATCTAAAAAGCGTCACCTTCACTTTTCTGTTCTGAAGATACCTCAGTGCAGTATAGCTTGCTCAGTTTGAGCAACCCCGCGCATTGCGAAGTCACTGAGACGCTTCGAAGTATTAATGAAACTTGGACCGCGTGATTCTTTCCATATGGCCCTTACTACACAAACTACACCTTTGCGGCCTGTTCGAATAGGACCCTGGTGTCTGTAATGCGGATAAGGAAGTTTCGACTAATCGCGTGCAGAAGCACGCCAGCGCTTCCAACATTACGTACTTCTGACGTGGCTGAGCACGGTAGTTGGTTATTTAGGGCACAACAATAGTGCGCTGGTGTTCCTCCTTCCTCAATACTTTTTCTTAAAAGTTTTGCTCTTACCCGTTTTCTAGGCTCTACGCACTGAGCGAAACCATATCGTGAACTCGCTTGATAAATTGAAGCTCAGCTACTGGTTAGCTATATTTGAGCAAGATCGGCACGCCCTCGTGATGCTGAGGTGGCAGGTAAATAGGAGACTTGGCTGAGTTGGCAATACACTAAGTGCAAATAGAGCGATTCAAACTGGGACGAAGGAAGAGAGACAAGGCCGAGCCTCTTTTCTTGTGCGCCCTCGTCCAAGTATAAATTAGCGCCTTTTGTATTCACCACTAAATGCTATTCCTCGAGCTGCAAGAGACAGTGAACTCCCCAGCTGCTCGAGACGTACTTAAGGTGCTGATGGTTAAAGAATGCAGCGCGAAATGACAAGGACAAATGAAGGAAGGAAGGAAGGCCTCATACGTTGCTGGGACATACCCACTACGGGGGAGTGGCCAATACACAGGCGGTTAATTACTGGATACAGGAAAGTTTTGACGGGAAAAGCAGTGGCAATAGTATGTAGTCTGATAGATTGGAAGAGGGAAGGAAAGTGGTCCAGTTAACTAGGAGATCGAAGACGGGACAATTGCTTAATGTGCATAATAGTACACAATGCCTGTAATGTTGCAATGTCGTACTGACTTAGAGCGGGAAAAAGAAATTAGAACGGGAGACGCTGCGTTTCTTGAAGAAAATTTTGCACAGCAGAGCGCACACTCCTGTCGCTTCGTCCAAGCAAAGAAGCGCCAATGGAAAGAACAACCGCGGAAGACACAGGCAAGCCCAGTTGATGAAATGGAATTTGCAAAAGACGCTTCCTCAAATGAGAAAAGCGGCGGCAGAACAGCAGGAAGTGATCTATTGTCTCAGGTTCGGCACAAAAAGGGCACAGTGGGGAAGTCGCCAGGCCAGATCTGTGAAGGTAGAAATTTAGAAGGGGAACCCGGCAGCGCAAGCGCGTGAAAGAGACCTCTAGTCTGCGTGAGCGCCAGTCTTTGCTACTCCAAGGATGCAGAAGATGCTGATATTCGGGAGATGATGTAAGAGTCGAGGCAGCAAATTCCTGAAATATTGTGTAGCTGCGAAACCTCACCGCAGCTGTATATGCACACGATGGTAGGACAGCAACAATTCGGCCGCTGAGAGAGGCTCTTGCTAAGGAATCTGCAACCTCATTTAAGTGAAAGCCCATGTGAACAGGTACCCAAAGCAACCTTACCGAATTTAGATGGAACGGAATCAGGAACATAAAGAGGCGTAATGGCCGAGAGTCAGTGGGTGAGGATAAGGAAGAGCAAATGGACAGAGAGTCTGTCATAACCATGACATGGGAAACGGTAGATTCTAATTTTCGTAAGGCTAGGATTACTGCTAATAATTCAGCCAGAAAAATTGGAGTGAAGTCAGGAAGACGGAGAGAAAAAGACCAATCCAGTGAAGGTGAAAAAATTCCCACACCTGCCTTTTCGCGATCCTGCGAGGCATCGGTAGCAATAAGAACATGAGAGGGAAAGGACCTTTGGTGGTCCTGCAATAGACCCTGAAGAAGCGGGAAGGGCTGCAGCTTTGCATTCGATGAGAAAATGTCATCGAATTCAATCTGGACAGATGAGGAGTTGTTATATATTCGGCTGACATCTGCGAAATGAATATTTATGCGATCAAGGAGGGACTGCACGTAACATATCTGCGGGGTATGAAATCGAGACCAGGCAGCACTAAAGAAGTGAACAGGACTGGCGCAGCACTTCTTCGTCTGCAGTTCTCGTGTGCAGTTCGTCGTTTGTCCTTGTCTTTTCGCGCTGCATTCTTTAACCATGTTCACTGACCAGCAAGCCCAAACAGCCACTTTAGTTAAGGTGCTGACCAACCTCGGTGATCATATCGCGCAGCAACTTGTAGGAGGGGGTTGGTCAATTTTACCAACCTTTGTTTTACGACCGCTACAGAATTACAGATCGACTGGGATTGAGGCAACGGGCTTTCTCCACTTGAAGCTAATGATGTTTCTTGGTACAATGTAGTGTGTGCAGGTTTTCCTAAACGTTTTTAGCGTAATTCTTCATGCAATATTGAAAAATTGATGAAGCTACAGCGAGTACTTAAGTTACGGTATTAGATCAGCTTTGCGTAATTCTGTGTATTACAAGAGAGGGTTACAGCGAAACGCAAGAGAAAATGTTTGCCCCTTGTTCATATTCTATCGCGATGTTATTACGGTCATTAATGTTCTCGCTGCACACAAAACGCCTCCTATTCGGTGGAGCCTACTATTTCCGCAGAACAGAGTGGTCCCTCTTTCCGAAAACCAAGAGCAGTGCATTGAGAGGGCAAGAATTCACGGTAAAGTAGTTACCGAGATCGCTAATACGTCTACATGATGTCAAGTCTGGGGAGCTGGTTCCACATTCTAATGTTTGGGAAAAGAACTCAAGCAAAGCAAATAAAACTGAGCTGCTCAAAACAGTGTTGCGCACTTACCAAGACATATCAGGAACTGTACGATTGAAAATCTCTGAGCGTGGAGCTTTTCTTAGAGAAAGCTTTGCTTGTTCTCCAGATAACACCAAAAATCTAAGAATTTTGTTCCTCTTGCATGATAATTCGTGACTGAAGCGGATATGCAAGGCGCTAAGAAATACCCTTCTTCGCAATGCAATTTCACAAATTGAAATTGTTCGAAAATTACAGTTTTTCAGGCTGGCAGCTAATATCTCTAAAAGTACTCTGTTTGTTGGCACGATACGATTCATTGCGCTGCACACACTAAACATATTCAAAATTATATGTTCTCTATTTATCCAAAAAACTATTTTAATAGAGCCTGTATCACCTTCTTCCTTCAATCTAGTTGTGTTGTTTGCTCTGAATTTGTATAAATTTTCTTGTTTCATAATTTTGCACCCAACTCAGGTTCAAATTACAATCCCCAAAGTTATTCAGCACCGTACTTGATGCTTGGAGCGCGTTGAAGAAGCCATCAGGAACGCTGGCTTGAAAAGTACAACACCCCTACTTCAAACGGCCGTAGCATCGGCATCTTTCCAGGAAATAATACACACATAAAGGAATTTTCTTAAGAAACGAAAAAAAGGACGTGAAAAACATGAAAAAGGACAGTATCTTCTGTATTAAGGTATCCAAACATTAAATTACCGTCAGAAGTTGTGAAGCAATTGCATTAACAATGCAAACTACTAATCTGCGTCAAATTTCAAACTGTAGCATACTTTACAAACTGAACATTGAGGTTGGGAGAAAGAAAAAAGGTAGAACCAAGATGAACATGGTATATTGTGCTTTGCGAATACCATTGGAACACATCACATGACATCAATACAGCAGCACACCAGATAGAAGTAAGACAAATTGTAGTTAGAAAGGCACGCTAATTAGTGAGGCAGTCCTTTTCCTATCAATGGGGCTAAATTAGACCAACATGCATACCTAATAAATGCAATTTGTTTAACATATTAGGCAACCGGTACTTTAACCTTTCGTGTCCATAACTGAACCTGCCAAATGGACGATACCACGGCGGGTTGTATCGCAGCGGTCTGATTTTCCTGTATGGCGTTATTCTTCCAGCGTGCTCTAGCAATCTAAAAATTTACAACCTGGTTGCTGGGGAAAGGAAATGGCGCAGTATCTCTCTCATCTCGGCGGACAAATGAACCGTGCCGTAAGGGAAGGGATAAAGGAGGGAGTGAAAGAACAAAGGAAGAAAGAGATGGCGTAGCGGAGGGCACCGGAATAAGTTCGACCACCTGGGTAACTTTAACCAGCACTGACATCGCTCAGCACACGGGCCTCTTAGCGTTTCGCCTCCATCGAATCGCCGCAGCCACAATCGGGTTCGAATGCGGGTACTCGGGATCAGTAGCCGAGCGCCCTAACCACTGAGCCACCGCGGTGGTGTCGAGCAGTTTCCCAACGGAGGTTTTTTGCTTGATGTAAATATTTATTAACGTTGCATAACCGGTTAGCAGAAATATCTTGAGTTGATGGGATAGGTGTGCACTTGGCGAGTCATTTTGGCATATTAATAATGATGGGCATTGCTGATCCTGCAAGATCTCGATCCTATTCAGGTTGGTGTGTTTCGTGGTATCCATACTGAGTCGCCGTACGTAAGGTGTCCAGAGAAAATAGAGGGGCAAATGAGCAATGTAAGATTTTGAGAGTAGAAATGTGTCAATTAGTTCAATACGTATCAGTACGTCATGTTTACTGTTTGCCTTTCTAGGAAATTACGTAGGTCCAATTTACAGCGAATTTCCCAGAAATGTCGGCATACTTGGGTTCCTGTAATAAACGGCATGATGAGCCATGTGTTGGATACAAGAACTTTTATATAAGTTCATCTCTGAACAAATATTTTGAACTTTAGAAAACTGCAAGAATTTATTATGGAAATCAGTTCTTGTGTGTGCAAAAAAATTTGCTTTTAATTTTTTGTCATCGCTCGCATGGATAAGTTAAGACTGCAATAAAAAAGCAATGACCAAAGGTTTTGACGATAGCAGTAACGTTAATAGAAAAAGTGCAATATTGTCGATAGGAGATCTGCGAATACATTGAGAGTTACGGGAAATCTTACAATATATGAAAAAAATTGCGTTCATGAGCTCTTTGTGGTACAAAACTGCTTTTGTTCATAATTGTTTTATATAGGAAGCTTCGGTACCACTGTGTGAATGTAACCGTTTTTATGAAACATTAGTGTGTGTAACCCAAAATGCGGGATATACTTTCTTCTCTCTTTTGCACCCTCGCACATGATGAGTAATTACGCTAATTAAAAATGCGTTTAAGCATTTAGCTGCTTTACAAAGTTGTCATGCTTTGAAAATGCTGACCGCAGCTATTATTACTTGAAAAAGTTTGACTCCACCTAGCAAATGATGCTAACTTACTCAATGCTCTGCACCCAAAAGCCGAGCTGGGTTCTTCTATAGGAATCTAATGCATTAGGTGTCGCCAAATGATTGATTGCGGCAGGCTTGTCATTCTTGGGCGGCCTTATATAGAATAAAAACTTAATTTAAAATATGGATTCTGTATAGCTGAACACACAAATTTAGAGAAAGATCCACCAATGTGTCGGCTGTTTCTATTACCACCAGAAGTAGAAACCAGCTGTCATCATTTCACAGGAAGAGCGTTTGAAAGAACGTGCTGCTTTATATTAGGAACGAAATTTGAAAACAAAAAAAACCTTCAGAGCAAGAAGATGAAAATAATCCTTAGCCTTACTCTGATTTGCTGAGTGCCGCAATAAATGTCAATATTTGGCGCAAAATAAATTTCGAAACAAAACACACAATAGAACAAACGAAATTTTGCTCTCGTTGGCGGGACCACGAGAAAAGCACTGTCGACATTATTCAGCCGCCGGTGGAAGGCATCAGTTCTGTAGCGATGCTGGTGTTTCTCAGTGCTGGAAGGCGCCACTTTGAAATCGAAGCCGTTTATTGCCGCCTCCTTCCTACATGCTATTGTAAGCTTTGTCGTCTTTTCTTAAAAGAGGTCATGCTTCTCGACAAGCACCAACTTAACCAAGCCAGACCAAACTGGAGCACGTTTTTTTTCAGGGTCCACTTTCTAGTTCCAAAAATAAGTTGGTATTATGGTGTTGCCAGACACACCAGCACGCGAAAAATTGTTTTCACGTAACAAAACCTAATTTAGAGAAATCCGCATTAGAAATTAGTCACGTTTATAATGTTCCATTTTTCTGGCTCACTTCATCATAAAGGTGGTCTCTTTGCACAAAAATATTTTATCGTATATCTCATAAGGATAGCAAAGAGAATTTCAAACTTTATCCTACTTTTGTGCCTTGAAAATGTGACGATTAAACATGCTTCAAATGGAGAAATAAATAAGGATTCATCTTACGGTGCAGATGGCATCATGAAAGGCAAAGGAACCCTTTCTTGACCGTCTACATTATCGCGTCATGCTTCTAAATCAAAGAAATAAACAGGGAAGATAGCTCGGTGGGAGCAGGTCAAGCTAGTTAGAGGACAAGAGCAAAGCGGGCAGTGGCGCAGGATGGAGCACTCGCGTTAGACGCGCAGCTATTGAATGATATTTCATAGTGTCATCACATTGTTGCTGTTCTTTCGTTTCCTAACCGGTGACGATAATTTTGATCGGTGTAAACACTTAAGAGAAAACGTAATAAGGAAGTAATTACGCCCTTCTTACAAATCTAATTTACCCTCGAGGATTCTCCTAAACGTGGTGGTTCATGGGGTTTAACGTCCCAGTGCGACTCAGGCTATGAGGGACGCCGTAGTGAAGGTCTCCGGAAATTTCGACCACCAGGGATTCTTTAACGTGTACTGACATCGCACAGTACACTGGTCTCTAGAATTTCGCCTCTATCGAAATTCGACCGCCGCGGCCGTGATCGAACCCGCGTCTTTCGGGCCTGCAGCCAAACGCCATGACCACTCAGCCACCGCGGCGGCCCCGATTCTCCTAAACATCTCACTAAGCGAATACGTATTTCCTAAACCTTGAATACAACGCTATATTGAGTTTTATAGTATCCCCTGCATCTTTTTCTTCAGTCTATATGCAACGGTGACCTAGTGGCTGGATATTGAGTTGCATAGCCCAAGATTGCGCGTCAGATTCCCGCCATTATGGCAACTTGTTATTCAGAGCAACAGGCAAAAAAAAAAAAAACTAGCTAAAACTCAAGTTTTCATTGCACATGATAATTTCAATCTAAAATAATCTCGAGCTCTAGACTATGGCACATGTAATTGTTCTTTTTTAACTCCTAAACGTTAAGTTTCTATATTAGGACTTTCTACAATCTTCATTATTGCTTACTTGCTTTGAATCATTCCCTTTCGTTCTTCTGGACTGGATCCAAAACTATAATAGTTGCTAAAGGTTCTGAGCACAAGGTCTCTCAACTATTGAAAAGACAATTAATTTTTGGTTAGGACGCGAAATTCTCACGTGGTTTTCGTGTAGAAGAAAATGTGTAAAACAAGCTTAGCGTAGAAATACAACTTACCTGTTTTAGTACTGCAGCAGGGCCAACTTGAAGATGGCTTCTTTTCACCTCCACGTATTCTTTCTTAAATGCCAAAAAATATATGGCAATGTGGCCAGGGCTGGTAGTCTGTGCGATGTGGCGGACATTTGTTTCCATGATTGCTAACATGCTGTTAGGTAACTGCAATTAAATAATCACCTTTTTAAATTTTGGTTTCAGAGCGGCATATTATAAAAGGCAATAAGAGGCATTCAGAATGGCAGGCAAATAGTTCCCACATTTCTAAATCCACGTTGAGATTTGAGATATGGAGCATATTATGCGAGCAAAACAAGCAGATACCGACACGTGCCTGTCATGGGTGCCGGAAGTAGTATAGCTTGCACTTGGAGCTGGGGAAACAGTTTAGAGGCCAAAAACACGAAGGAGATTCCCTCGAGAGTAGGGACGACCTTCCTTTTTCCTCTCTGCCGCCGGAGAAAGCACGTCAACATGAGGAGGTATACGAGGTGCTCCGTACGCAGAGCCGCAACACTGAAGAAACGAGGAAGTGTTTCGGTAATAAATTACGTGACTGAAGCAGTGTCCAAAGTCCAAAGGAAAAGAGCGAAATCCCGGTTTAGCATGCGTGTACATGAACACGCCTTTGAAGTGGCTAGCTCGGGAGCATCTAACGAGTTATGCTGCTATTCAGATGCATACCTCTCTCTAAATTGACCTAAAATTTCCACGGCTTCAATCATGCTTGCGCCAATTACCGTGCACATCGAGCGTCTATTTTTGTCTCCGTTCAAAATGAAGACAGAATTAACAATTCGATATCTCGAGCCACAATTCAGATTTAAAGATTTTAATATAAGGTCTGGATATGCTGGATATGCTGTTGAATGTCTTCTAATCAGCAAGGACATACTGTGCCTAAAACAAAAAATAAAAATTACTAATCATAGCTGATATACGTATAATATTGACTACTTATTACTGAAGACATATTGCCCGCTGTGAGAAAAATATTCCTGCACAAACCGCAGCGTCGTAAAATTTACACATTAGAAATTCCTGCTAAGATTGAAACAAATTCCTGGTGTATCAATTTATTAAAGCTGAATAACGTACATATACTGTAGCATTTTTTGTTGTGATGTAGATTATTTATCACAAGTTTCTTGGCTATTTTGCCCGTATACATGTTCACATTTACTCAACCTTACTAGTCGCGTTTCTGTCATACTTGCTTTATCATTCTCCACCTCTCCATATTGACTGCGGGCCATGCAGGCTTCAGCGGCAGAAAAACATGAACAGATCTATAGCCTGCTCTTATTGTTTTTTCGTCTAAAGCATATAATTCAAAGCACGGTACATGCAAAGGAGTGTGTGAAGGCCAGGACTGCGATCAAGAAAGCTTGTATCCTGACCTTTCCTCTTATGCCCTGCCCTCGTAGTTACGTAATTTAGATTCCCATTCGTGTAGGCGACGAGATAGGTGCGTGTTTTTTTCAATTGTAAAGAGTACTCGCTCAAAAATGACAGAGAAAATGCCAACTTGACAACCCGGCCTAGAGGATCTGTTTTCTCAGAAAGAGTCTTAGTTGGTTGCGCAAAATAACTTTCAGAATTGTTAAAAGTGGCACAATCTGCCTAAAGAAAGGCTCGTCGAGGACATTCAAGAAGTTTGGACGAAACTTTAATCCACAGGAATAGACAGATATATTTGTTGCTGAGCTCTTTGGGGATGCAATTCAAGGAAGAAGTGGCAGATGCGCCTAAAAGGAGGGCTTCGAGACAATGCAATGCGGCGATGCTGATGCCGGCTTGGTTAATAGGGTTATTCCGTTGTAGATGTTTTTCACTTTCCAGCTAACAGCTATGAGACCCCAATAAATGCGGGGTATTAACCATGATGGCAGGACAAATCAATTGACGCAATTGACGGGACGCCCATACTGGAAGACATTTAAAGCTTCATTGTGGGTGATATGCGACGATAGTTAGTGCTTGTCAATGATAGTGACTGTATACAAGGACGCAGGCACAAACAACAAGAGACCAAAATGCAACAAGACAGGGTTAAATATCCAGATTGTTCGAATAGTTTCACCCAAGATACAGAAGCTTAAAAAGAAGACCAAGGCAAGACAACAGGACGTGAGTTAACTAGCAACAATGGTATTTTAATTGAACTGTCGAAATAACTATATGTAATAAAAACATAGAAAATAAGTAATCTATCCCTATCATTAAAACAAAGATGACAAATCAGGAAAACTGAAATTTTCCTTACCCGAAAGCAATGCGCCGCCTTGGTTCACTAGCTATGTGCTTAATTTGGCAAACTTATGTGCCACTACTATATCCCGAGTTATTTAGACACGGTGCACTACCACTCCCCCAGTGAAAGGCTAGATACATATTTAAGGTTCAGTTTTTGCATGAGCCAACTAACACCACATAAAAGCCCCGAAATATAGCCAGCTTTGCACAAAGAAGCAAACAGTGCACTCCATCCACGCCCGTGTTTTATATTACCATCATGAACGTGATTTGTTGAAGCTGTATGCTGTTCTGCTCTTTTATAGTGTACTTTCTACCTGTTTTATTAAAATCTGCACCTTAAAAAATTCTTGCAGCATAGAGCATGCACAATATTTAGAAATTGTGCTCACAATTTTTATGTCTACTCTCTATTTTATAATGCAATGCCCGACAAACTACTCCGTTACGTTAGTACGTTACACACAGTGCGTTACATTTCATAATTCATAAACCCACATAAACCATAAATCAAGCACCGGAAGAGAGCAACTTCTCGGCATCGTGCGCAAACAAACACGAAACTCCTACTGACCCTGTCCAGTTTTGTGAGTTGCAGTTCGGTGTTTTTTTTATATATACAGCTTTATTGGGGATCAAGTTACAAACTGCCTAAGGATCTCCACGGTGGAACTTTGAACTTGCAGATTGACGGGAGAATTTTCTGCTTGTATAAATCTAAGGCATGATTAGCGTGCCGAGTTTGCAAAGATAGTACTGCTACAGAAGAACCACAGAGGGCCTTCGCAATGAAGAGGGCGCAGTATGGAGGTAGGGCGTTCGCGCGGCTCGTTCATGTGCAACATTCTCAGACAAAAATTTGGGACTCACAAAATTTTAAAACACACTTATGGAAATATTGAATCTAATGGTTCATTCTTCTAATATATAGAAAATCCTTCATTTAACGTGTTTTCATCGATCGCATCGAACAGTTAAATCTGCTATAAAAAACCAGTGGTGAACGCCTTTGACGATAGCAAAAACGTTACAAGAAAAAATATGCAATAGCGCCGTCCGCTGATCTGCGGATATATTGATTGTTATAGTAAAATCTCACAATATGTGAAAAATTGCGCTCATAAACGGTCTGCCGATCAAAAATGCTTTTGTGCAGAATGGTTGGGTATGCTCTAGTCTGTGCAGACTTCATTATACTTGTTTGGTGGAAGCAGTGACGGGCCTACAACATACGCCAACGCTCATCGTGTGTACGTCTCCTTCTTTCTGTTTTGTTCCCTCCGTGAACTTGAACCTCACCAACTCACACAGTTCCCTGCTCTTAACGCTCCATATTAGCTCGGTTTGCGTAAGTCTGTTCATAGTGAGAAGGAAAGAACTTTCCAGAACAACTAGGCTGAATGTTTTTCACTTTTCACCGCCGGTTATTGCTCTGAGTTCTGTTCATCAAGAGATAGAGTAATGTCGAGGCGATTTCTTCCGTGTTTCATCCCTCATTCGCTACGTTGCAATCCTAAATCACTATTGAACAGCACGAATGACCAACTGACCCGAGCAGCCGATGTCGACGGGTTGTTTCTTTCATAGTTTCTGCTGTCTGGAATGCCGAGTTCTGGCAAAACGAATCGCTGTTCTGAAAGAGCCGATAATATTTAGGCTTTTTTGTCAGACAGCCTTCCTTGTCATTCGTTGCCGTAATACGTTGCTCGCTATGTACAGCGTTTTCATATAAACATTGATCTGTCGCATTTTCAGGAAACAATATTTTTGTATTTCATCACGCATACAAAACTCAAATTTGTTTCTTTTCCGCGTTGTTTTCTTCCTTACAAAATCTTAAAAAAAAATTTGCCTCAGATTGTCTTAAGAATGAATGGATTATTTTCTTATTGAGTCTAGGAACTGATATCATAAGGTGTCGTTCATTCAAGCTGGTCTATTTTGAGCATCAGGTTTATGTGAACAGGTGCTTAGTTCCGCTCAACATCAGTCAGAACAAAAATAACGCTGATCATCTGAACTGCGCCCATTCCGCCCAAAATATTAGTTCTCTTCATGTTCGTAAAATTCAGAGCCGACAGCATTCATGTAGCGAGTTTGACCTGGGGTGAAGGCAGTGGATGAAACTGTCGAGTTCGTTCTGTAGGCCAGGATACACACGATTTCATAAAACTGTAAAGAAGTAGCGTAAACCAAGGGTGGTTGTGATGCCGAAATTATGAATAGTAGCGCTTCTCGCCTGGAGTCGGACATTCACAGTATTAAAGCTCTTTGTAGGTTGAAACTTAAAGTGGCCAATTACTTATTGGACGAAAGAAACGATACGTGCAGCTAGCTACGGTGAACTTTGCACAGAAAGTTTTCTGCCCCGTAGCCAAATTTCAATCAGTAAACTTCCGAACGTCTCCAGAAGATCAGGAATGACTGCATATGTCACGTCAACTGCCATCGAGTAATTCTCTATAATAAGAAAGGGAGGATTATAAGGATGAAGAAATGGACAATCGTGGAAAGAGTCGGGTGATAGCCCTAACACACACATAATAATTCGCACGCACGCAACATTGTACTTTCACATAGCACGACTTTACCACCATGGGTTGGAGAAAGCTAAAAATAACCGCCGAGCAGCTACAGACGAACTCATTCCCGAACCTCATCTACAAGCACGCCTTCTCCCCCTCACAATACTCCTGCCAATGCCCGCCATGCAGCAGCGCCCAACCAAATCTATACCAATAAACGTGAAATTGCCCCTCCCCCCCCCCTTTCCTCGGCAACCACCTATACCACAACCAACTGCCTCCTCATGGGAATCCGCTCTGTCCAGCTTTAGCTTGGGCGGTCATGAGCGGCTTATCGCGCGCTCTCTCAATATATCAGATGCTGTCGGAGCCCTCGACTGAAGACTCAGCCCAAGAGGACCAGTCTCCCAGTCACTCTCTCTAATAGAAGTTATTCACCACCAGCACAACTCGCGCGCTAAGTTTTGAGGCTGTGTTGGCCATCGGTGTGAGTAGGCTGCCTAAGCCAGGATTTCAATTTTGATGTTGTTGAATCTCGGTATTCAGCATTATGCGTGTCCGCCAAAAGTGACTAGATCATTATGTGTAAATCGTTTTTATTAATGTTAAAGTATCATGATGCGCTAGGAGATTATTGACGGAAATTCATGAAAATAGAAGAAAACTTTGGGAAATAAATTTCTGCAAAAAATTGCAAAAAGATAGTCATTTGCTGTGTATTTTTAAGCGATTTATTTATTTTCAACCATTTGTAAGCGATTCGAAAGCTGCCTCGGCTCCGCGAACTGGGGAGCTTGACGTAATAACACCCTTGCCAGAAAGCTCGCATTTTACCAAGTGCGCCATCCCAAGAGCTGCGTAGCGTGGGAAACGGTTTTGGCGGCTAGTAATAATGCTTTCAGCAACGGTAGCATCAAGAGCGACTGCTACATTTAGCATAGAGAAGCTGTGCACGCCTCGCAAAGAACAAAAGGGGGTGGGGAGTCACAAGGGTACGAACTTCCTTCGTGAAGCGGCGACACGGCCTTAAATTATTTTAATCACTGCAGTCAGAACTTCAATCTATACACCGAGTAACCCATGCTCATATTCTTGAAGTGTCAATTTCTTTCATCTCAGCAGACTTACCACTTGGCATGTCTCAGAAGAGAAGGAATCTTTAATGCTGTATTGAGTCGCAACCTATAAATTTCTGTTATAGTTATCACCAGCCTCCTTCTGATCATCTACGTCTAGAGAAACCGTGGCAAGTCCCTCCTCTCTTCTGAAACGTATACTGCTCATTCTCTCTCTTCTTTGCTTATTTGAGATTGCATAGAACGCTGTATCACGATTCAGGCATTAAATTTAGAGCGGTATGTAGAGAATTGCAAACAAACCCTGACAGTCTCCTTAGTCCTCCAAAGAAATTACTCAGAGAAAATCAAGTGGATATTGAAGTGCGTCCAAGTGGCTTGTGATGTCTGCGTAGTAGTGTAAACCATCTTAGAACCGTGTTTAGAACCGTCTGAACAGCGCACATATACAAAACAGACGATGAAGGCATATTCATTGGCTCAGCCGGTAAAGCACATATTTGCAGGCCCATCCATCGACCCGTTCTCAGAAAGAAACTGTCACCAGAACAAATCATACAACCGAAAAAAAGCATGGCATATATCAAACAACAATGGCTTGTTTTAATCAAAAAGAACTAAGCCTGAGATAATGAAAGCAAGAAGGTGAAAGATAAGTAGTCCAGTACCAAACTAAAAAAGTGCCCATCTGGAGAACACTGAAAGTCATATCACCTTATCAGGGAAGCGTCGATGAGCATAGAAGGCTTCAAAGCAGAAAAAAAGTGTTTGTGCGCAGTTAAAAACACAGTTACAAATCACTGACAAAGACACATATAGAGAAATCCAAGACAAAAGCACAACCGACTTATTGAGGAAAAGATGGCCGGAAAAGCAGTCCAAAGACCTTCCAACATGTGTCCTTCTTAGAATCGTTCCTTATGAAACGGATAATGAAATTTCTGCTTACACTTTTTTCGTATATGTACAATAAAATTCGCTCTATAATCTGCATCTCTTTGTCCCATTTGCCTTTAGCGTGTACAATAAATATTTTTTTTGTTTTTCCAGTGCTCTAGCAGAAAGGTAGTGATTTGTTTTTACTTTTAGATGGTGTTTTCAGGCTCTGGTATTTTAGCGCGGTCTTGTGTTTTCACCATGAACAGCACAATAGGGACGGGGGCCTCGTGGACAATCTTGCTGTTGCTTTCTCCGTCTTTGATGGCGTGCTTCTTGGAACATGAGTCGCCTTTCTCTTCCCCACTCAATGTTTATTTCTTCCTAATCATGCAAGCGGAACAAGGAGCAACGGATGAGTAGTAAACGCCCGTCCTGTCTATAAGAGCGGTTTTTCGTGCTAGGTTTTCTTTAACCGTTTTTACATGTCTAACATGACATCAAGACCAAACAACATCTTTACCGACTTCGCAGTTCATAACTGTCCAGAAACGTATACTAAGGTGTGTCTGCAGAAATGAAGATGTTGCGAAAGCCTCACACGTTGCAATATTGAAGCATCTTGTTTCACGCTTTCAATGCTTCATGACGAAAGCCGACAGCAGGGGAGCTAGGAGTTTGAAAAAAGTGTTCCAGTGATTCTGCCCTGTTAACTATCCCCGTGCCATGATATGAATCACGCGGGGCAGCGAGTGTCATAACGTCACTTTATTTTTCAGCTAAGAGAAGCGGGAGGCACGTGAAGCAGTACAATGACAAATCGCAAAATAATGTTTTTTATTGTCTTCGCCTCCACGACAAACCTTTTCGAGCCGACAAGTTTAGCAGTTAACCTCTCGTTGGCATGAACATGCACGTGTACAGTTCTTCTGCCGCATTACTTTAAAAGTAGTTCTTCATCCCAGCTCATGTGTACAGTATGCAGGTTTCTGGCAGCAAGCAGCTTTTAGCTCACGCATTTCGTGCCGAAGTATAAGCAAGCTGCGTAATGATTGAAGTGACATCACTATACGGCCTTGTTGGAGGTCCAGTCTTTAGTAGCAAAGACTGCTACTTTGGGTAAGTACGCACCACGATTTGTCCACGAAACGAATACTAACCATTTCAGTTTCTACACGGGAAATTCCACAAAGAATGACGAGTCATACACATGGTGCTTCTCCTAAGACTACACAAGGTTTAAAAATAATCTTTGTGAGTTAAAAGAGCGCTCTTTTCTAAATACCATTATCAGCGTTGTAGCACATCAGAATGCAGCTAAGACGTCTATCTAGTAGGATGGTTAATCAATAACGAATATATAACATTCTGACTACTACTCTTAGGCTCCTTAATTATTGATTGGTGTGTAGTTCACCGTAACTAATATCCATATCACTTTTTAGAATCTTGAAAATGTAGTAGCAGACGGCGGTATGGCACAACAAATATCGGCTGCAAGCGCGCCAAAATACATGCGCTTTCAAAAAGCTTGCAAGCAAACCAACCTCTCTATTGTACGTAACTCTTCCGAACAGCCAAAATCTGTCGGGTCACAGTGTCAAGGGTAAGAGTTTTTTCAAAATTCTAAAGACTGATACGGATATTACTTTCGGAAATCAAAATGCCTAATAATAATTAAGGAGCCTAGACGTAATAGTTAAAAGTTTACAATTAAACAGTAGTTAACAATCCTGCTAGTTAGTATGCCCTGTATTCTGATGTACTACAGAGCTGAGAACGCTATGCCGAAAAACCGCTCTTTAACTCAAAAATCTTCTTTTTAAAAATTGTGTAAAATCTTAGGTAAAACACCCTCTAAACGGTGCCTTAGTAGAAGATACCCGTCCGCACTGTTCCAGCTCTGGAAATGCATCTGAGCCACCGCGGTGGCTCAGTGGTTCTGGCGCTTGGCTGCTGACCAGAATGACGCGGGTTGGGTCCCGGCTTCGGCAGTCGCATTTTTATGGAGGCGAAATGCTAGAGGCCCGTGTACTGTACTATGTCGGTGCACGTTAAAGGTCCCCAGGTGGCAAAAATTTTCGGAACCCTACACTGCGGCATTTCTCATACATAGCCTGATTCACTTTTGGACGTTAAACACCATAAAAAATGCACCTCAGGCTCTTTCCACAAGCTACTGGCCTTCCAGGTACCGCTTGAGTTGTCACGGACTAGCAGTGCAGCAGTTGAACGCGTTGTTACCACTGGAGAAGTTTGCGTGCACGTGCTATGCACGCAGAAATCCAGGATGCTTCGTTAGGGGATGACATTCGCCAGGGTTTATTTCAGGTGCATGCGTTAATAATTTTGTGTGCTTCACGCATCCCGAATATATTAAAAATCTTATTGGAAATAAGATGTCACCCGGTACTATTACCGACAAGCAACAACGCAGGTTTAGTGGCGTGAATTTTGGATGCCTCATGTTTAATAGCTGCCAGGACTCATAAACATGACGCTGTCATCAAATAAAAATTAGTTTTTCATAGTTCATTTCTTCTTCCACTCCAGATTTTTTATTTTGAAGCAAACAATAAATTCCAATGCGTCTTTGACGCATATTTCTCTTGTTATAAATGTTGCGTCTTAAATCCTTGTAACTAGTTGAGCAGAGTAGTGGCCATAACAGTTTTGCCGTTCAGGAAGATCCGTGTTTTTGCCATAGTTTCCCATTCTATTTCAGTGGCTTCTGTTCTCATATCAGCAGCTTCGACCTAACTTAGCATACCGATGACATATGATATCTATATCGCAAATATGTGCAATACGTGTGGGCAATAATTTACTCACAAAGTCTGAAGAATGCTGGTAATGTAAAATATATAAGAATCATTCTGCTACTCCAGCCGAAAAAAACATCATGCATATATCGAGCAGAAAGTTGCTGCAGCACTTACGACGTTCTGGCAGAGCTTCCTAAAAGCCATGCAAACCATAAACAATGCCCGGCAAGTGCCCGCTACTTTGTCTGATCCTTGTATAAAATAAATCTTCTCTATGCACGTCGCCGCCTCGGAATTTCAACAGCCTGATAGCTCTGCAGACAGCCTGATAGCTTCTGCCACTGCCACGTTTCTCAGCGCAGAAGACTGGGGTTGCAATCACCTTAACAGCACATTCATGACTTCATGCGTAGTAAAGATTGTAATACGAAAAAACCTAACAAACAGGTTACCTGAGGGTACTGCATTCATAATAACATGTGCACTGTAGTGTGCCTGTTTCTTTAAGCGTGATGCACATATTCCATGCGGTTATCTACGTATACTGATGCTGTTATGCAAGAGCGCAGAGAGCTCGTTTTGCTCAAAAAGCTGAGTCGGTTGTCGTCCTTTGTCAGTCGAAGAAAATGCCAAAAGTTTCGAGAAAAAAAACTCACACCCTATGCGTGCTAGGCGGGAGGCAAAGCATATGCCACAAAGGGTCTTTCTTTTTCCGACATGGTTGCGCCCACTGTGGGTTGTTGCAAAAGGTCCTTGTTGGAAACGTGTTAGAGGGTCACCAAGTGAACACGTTGTGGTGTGTATGACAGTAGTGTGTTAGGGAATTGGACTGATGTAGTAATTCTAAAAAATAAAAATAAGGCAAAGCCGCTATCGCGTCCGCTCGTGAGACGAGGCTCAAACGTCCTCTTAATATTTTTTATTTGCATTCTTCGCAAGTAAAGGGCTCCCCCATAAACCTTTTGTGATGTGCTATCGTGCTCAAATAATCGGGATCATAACAACAGATATATTTATCCACTTAGGATTGTTCCATATTTTGAAAATCACTAGCTTTCCTTTTAAAATTTCAGTGGGAAAGTCCTTGACAATGTACGCAACGGGCGCCCTTAGTTTCTGTTCGCTGCAGCCCTATTGTCTCAACAGGTCCTAAATTTAACGTTCTTTTTTCACGCGTTGATAAACGTAAGCTCCAGCAACCAATTCTTGTCTACATGATCGGCACCCTTTTCAACTGTGTGCGGCAAAAATGTGTTCATTGTGTATTTAGAGCAAACTGCAACACTCCAACTAAACATTTTTTTATTTAAAACTCATCAGGAGTAAATACAAGAAGTCCTTCGTAAGTGGTCACCCAAAAATATTATTCGCAACATAGACCTGCCACCGAAAACAACATGCGCAGAGAAACCAACCAAACAATTAGCCCCACCGCAAAAATAGTCACACTTCCTTACATCCTGGGAGCCAGGGAAACTATGGCCTTTATCCTGAGAAAGGAGAACTCCAAGTAGCGTACAAGCCTGCTACCACGGGCAGCGCATTTCTTACCTGTTGCCAAGGATCAGGCACGGAAAGAACGAGCCCAAGGCATTGTTCACAATATACTTGTTCTGTTTACATCATGAGCTTACCTTCCGAAAGAGAAAGCTAACAGAATTAATTCGACAACATAAAAACGATGTGTGCAACTTCACGAACGAATGTAACCCTGTTGCCGAACATTCCAAAGACGCAGATCATAGAATCATCTTCAAAGAAACCAGAGTCTTTGAAACAGAAGCAACTTAGCGAAAAAGGGTCTTACTGGAGTCTTGGAAAATTCAAAACAGCCCAAATAATTTAAACCACATAAAGGGCAACCGCCCTTCCGAGTTCGCGCAAGGAGTTCGCTCCGCAGGTCAGAGAAGAAGAAATGATGACAGAGGTAGCCCTCGCACAGCTCGGTACCGTTACTCGCAAACGTACACCAAAATGTCAAAGTCCTGGCCTCCCTCAGACACCCTCCACTGCTGTGCACTCCTATCTTTTTTACAAACATGAACTTACAGACGCAAGCCCACAGCCCATGTGACCCCTGAAGAAGGAGTTAAGAGGGCTGTGAAACATTGGGTTTTTAAACTAAAATAGTTTTGGATAGAGATGTGGCACAGTTTATTCTCACTTGTGAAACCAGCCAGGCAGGCACTTCTGTCAAAATGTTTAGTTTAGACTGAATGTTTAGACTGAATAACTTTTAAGTTATTCAGTCTAAAGCAAGGCTCGCACAGAGCGTGCAATTGCCGCACGTAGAAAATTCAATGTACGCAACACGGTCTCCGCCCTTAAATGAGCATAATTGCTAATAAAGTGCCCACGCTTACCTTAGGTGGCGCTGAGTGAGCATCATCAGCCACGATGTGTGTAACGTAAGTGCTCCCATGCGAACTTCACTCACCGTATACATTAACAATGCAACGTTTTTGTTCACGTTTACTTCTGCTTGTCGCCACCGCTACTTGTTAGTTAAAAGAGCCTAACCTTATTGCGCAGCGTCTATCGCAACCACGTGCCGCAGACGGCAGCTGCCAGTGTCCACGCGCTGGTAAGGTGCACCCATAGTTGCCCTGCTCTCGTTTCGGCAGTGCTACCTGCGCATGCGCGTTCGCAGCCGATAAGAGTTCAAGCTAGACGGTATGAGATATACTGAGGCATTAGAACACAACTATAATCCCAGATCCTGTCAGGCACTGTAACATTCGTGGCACGAGGAACTGATTTGCCGTTGCTGTTTGTACAATGGTGTTATGCTGGGATTACTGGTGTTATGCAGTTCACTGGAAATGTCCACGTAGCGATTCTGTAAGATTCGCCTGCTTTATTTCTCCTTTTAGAAAAACAACTTTCTTTCGCGCTGAGCGTCGGTCTCAAATGGAGAAGCCCCGCTTGAAACCAAACGCGTCACAGGCGTCGAAAAGCGCAAGAGCCTTTCCCTATACCGATTTTGCACTCTACATTCATGCAATAATTATTCCATTCCCACTTGAGGCCTTGTCCAGGGTCAGCAGCAAAACTTAGGCTTTCTTACCACATGATAACTAATAGTGTTCTCCAGCTCTGGTATAAGAGTAAGGGTGGTACTAATCAGGAGAGTGTACCCTTTAATTCTCATATGGTTATTGCGGAAATGTTTGTGCACAGTGTTGCTCTCTCCCTGCTTGTGAATGGCGTTAATCCTCGTCAGTGGTCGTTTTCACTGATTACAGGTTTTCATGGAGTTTTTTCATTTACATAATTACATATTTCAACAGAAGAAGGAACGGTCCCGAAAAAAAAAAATCTGAGTGCCATCCGAAGGAAGGATTACACTATGCGCCTGCAAAAAGAAATAAGGAAAAACCTCTAGCCGCAAGGTAAAGAGAGAGGCTGTCTGGTGGATCGTTTTGTTTTTTTTGCACAAGCAGAGCGTATAATGAAAGTCCAAGTGATATATCTCTGCTTGGGTGCGTGCGTGTGTACGTGCGCATAGTCGTGTTTAGGAAGTAAGACGAAAAACACACTGTGGTGTGAAAGCGACATGTTATATGAGCAAAGCAAAGAAGCTGTAAGATTTGCTAGGGCGGTTCATCATTCAACTTCCCAACATAATTTTGTGTCTGGTGTCGCTGTACGTCGGCGTATGCTATCTAAGAGCACTTTAAAGCACTCAGAGAGGACTTGAACCGCGTTGAGCAACAGTATAAAACCTGCGGTTGCAACACAATGCGGCTGCTTCGCTTTTCGGTCGTCATAAATCGCCGTTATGAAGCGGTAAATGTACTGAAATCTGTAAAAACTACACGATTTTGAAACCATAGTCTAGTTGATGGACCAGGTAATCGTCGCACAGCGCATCGCCAGAATATTTAAGCGTCTTAAAACAAACAGTACCAAAAGAGCGATGATATGGTAGTGTGCTTTATTCATGAACCTCCAGCCGCAATGCGCGACTGCGGCCGCTATTCTTTCGAAACTTTACTGGATTCCACTGTATGTGCGGTTATGCGGGAAAGCGATGGCCGTAGTGTTTCCTCTTTCATGCAAGAAAAAATAAAACATCTTCTTAGACATGCTAGCTTAGTTATTTTGGAAACATTTGCCCCTCATATAAGGAATTTTCGCCCTATATACTTTGCAGGTATTGTGAAGACATTCAGCTACTACCAAGTGTGCAAACCCATTCATGTTTCTTAGTCTTCATAAGTCCTCTGCCTTGATGGGCATAATGCCCGTGGTGCGGGTTTCTTTCGGGTCTTCATGCTTGGCCAAGACCCGATTGTGGGTGGCACAAATCATAGATTTAGCGACTCGCATTCAACAGCACCAGTATACTAGCTATTAATCGTGGCTCCGTGGCCTCATAGGAAAACCTCACGCTGCCTGTGACTCATGAAATTAAATCACCCCTGTCCTAGTCTGTTGGAGCTTAACTGAGGGGTTAACTTGTGAGGGGATAACTGAAACCAGAAGAAAAACGGCGGTTCGTTTGAAGAAACTGCACATCGCAATAAATCCAGCTGTTTCATTTGTTTCCGCTTGTTTGCAGTGAAAAGGCGCCGCTCAGGTTTGGAGCAGCGCATCGCGACATTGTTTTATGTTGCTTCTTTAAAAACCTTATCAAACGGTCCGCTGGTCATCATCGTTACGCTTGGCGGCGCAACTTAAACCACGCGGGTGGGAAACAGAAGATCGCTGGCACAAAATGCCGCTTTGGGCGTCCGACAAGAGCCGGGTTAATTACGAGACGCACGGCTGTTCGAATGCCGAGAACTCATAAAGACGAAGTTATTGGAGATTATGGCAGTTTAAATTCGTGGATCGGCTGACGCTGCTACGAGCACTAGGAAGTCGGAATAAAAATTTCTTTCGTAACGCAAATCACGAATAATTGAGGAGGAGGGACTTTAATGGAACAGGAGAGGTCTGCCTGGTTGTCGGAATGGCATGCTAGTCCAGGCGCGAATATTGGTAACCCGTAAGGCACGAATAGGCCAATTGTTAGAAATGAAAGCACGCTAGGGTCCTGAAATTGATTTAGAATTTTCCTGTCTGGTTGAGCAAAAATATTTGCTGATTTCATAAATGGTAGAACCATTTAGCTTAATCGTAATGACGTGTTCTAACAGTGCTTGAAGTAATTTTTTAACGCTACCTTAATTATACTAGTAACAATCAAGCACAATGATCGAAAACTTAATTCGATGCCCGAAAGCGAAGTTGGCGTTATCCGGATCAGCGGCGGAAGGTAATAGGAGAGCCCCTAGTATTGAAACTAAGATTAAGGGATCTTCACAACAGTACGGCGCACAACTGCACTAAACAATGAATGAACCCAGTCCCACACCTGCATGCGTAGAAGTGTTACACGCGGCCCATTTTCAAGAGACTCACTCTCCGGGAGTGAGATGATTTAGGAGGAGCTCCACTTTAGAAACGCCAACTTTGGACAGCACTTACATAAAGTGGCTTTTTTGATGCGACATAATGCTTATGTAACAGTGACATCACACACGGCGGGCAGAATATGCGTTCTAAAAATTTCACTGCAGGCCACAGATAACATATTCTGAAGGTGCACGGTAAGCACCAAAGCGCGCTAGATTTGTTAAGGAAGAAGACATGGTCATTTTTCTTTGGCCTGTAACTGTTGCAGTTGGCGCCTGCATTTTATTTAAAAGCGTCCTTCCCTGCAAACCGCTAGACTATTTCCAGGCTAAAGAAAAATAGAACATCGAACACATTAATTGAAAGTGCTAACATTTACACTTTTTTTCGTGCTGGGCCGAAAACAGCCTTCCAAGTTTCGTGTGACTAGGCGAAATCATGTACCGCTGTTTTTGTTTTTGAATATTCGGGAGGTCATCACTCGTATTTTGCAGGTGTATCTGACTCAGTTGACATTTTGGTTTTCCGCACATAATGGAAGCCATCTACAGTAAAAAAAAATGTTTTTTTTTTCATTCTGAGAATAAACCGTAAGGATATTGGCATTTCTTTTGTGGTGTTGGTCCTGCGTTGTTCTACTAACTCTGTACTGGAGCCAGATGGCCCGGCAAGATGCGTCTTCCATTCTGCCGGGCCGACGTTGCCTGGCAGGGGCAGTATATGACTGCCGCATAGGTCACCTCTTATATTGAATTAACCTGACAAGTTTTAGAACACCCCGAGACTTGTTTTGGTTCATGCTTTTTTTGCAGTCTCCTCGTGCATAAAATGATAACCACATATCATTCGATGCATCAGAGGTATGAGGTGTAGTATCAGCGTACCTTCGTCGTTGGTGTTATTAAAAAAAGACGTGTGTCCCAAGACCGCATGCTGCTGTTGACCATATCTTCAAGTACAAAGGTTACACTTAACGAATGTCCATCTCTCTGCAGGAGACGTTCCCGAAAGCAGTAGGTGTTTCTGTTCTGCCTTCATTCATCTTTTTCTTCCTGGCATCGTCTTTAGGTGCGCATATAACATCCAAACTGTCGCCTGTTTTTACTTTTATTAACAGATCCGTATCATCAGTATCATCTACATTTACCCACCTATGCCCACTCCAGGACAAATCCCTCGCTGATTCATCACTTAAATACATTGTTTAAAATATTTTGTCCGCATTCGAATCATGACGTGATCATGACGGGAACACATCGTGACGCTAAGTCATTCAGTATCCATCTGCTTGACACTCTTTCCACAGTTACGACGACGTTCCTGAAAAGTACATTGTCTTCAATACCACGTCTCGTCCAGCGTCTAGCATCTTTGCGAAATCCAATTTGTTTTCATACTTTCTCAGGAATATATGGGTTCGCATGATATCACTGACTCTGTTAATAAATACAAGGTAGTAGGCTACAAATGGTTGTAAGCTAATCGGTTTAAACATTTTTATGTGCTTATAGTTTTTTGTTTGTAATGAAAATAACGGCACCAGTCTTCATTACAAAGTACCACTTTGTAAAGACTATGCGTCATAACCTGAAGCATAACAGTTCACTACTTCTGTTATACTTGAGTTTATTACGCATGGTGTCTACAGTGTGGCTACTTTCCTTAGAGAAATATTTCCACCGCCCTCTATCAGATTTGCATTTACTTGAACCTTGCCTCCCGCTTTTCTTCATGCATATCTGGTGAAGCATTCCCTGCTTCTGTTTCCATTTCTCAGGCTTTGTTGCATGATGTCCCAATTTATTGTACAACGGTCAAAAGAATGACACTTATGGCGTCGCTATGGTAATTGATTGGCGGGCATTTTCTGCGGAATGAATTGAGCAAATGATGAAATGTCCAACCAATTGAATGGTTATTGTACACGTACTGATGGTGCTTTCACGGCTAAGAAATAAAATATGACAAAGCCTTTATTACGTTCGGTCGTGGTGTTTGCGGCTATATGCCAATTATCTTATTACAATGTAATATTTTTGACCGGAGACCGTACCCTTTTCTACGTTGCTTGCCCTGTTGATAGTCAGAATGTTACACGTGTTTATGGATTTTGTTCACTGCATTGCGTTGGTCTCGGGAATGAAGTCACCGTATGCAAGGATAGTGATCGATTGCTTGCACTTGATGACATTGATGCTCAAGTCTCCAGTAAGCGCGACTGGAGAAGCGCGAGGAAACAAGCGCTGGAGGACGACGAATTGAATAATGTTTTACTGGCAGCCGTTTTGAGGCGTTTGGCGCAGTCTTGTGATTCACTGAAAATTCCTTTTGAATATCTATTTCCTCGGGTGCCTTTGGCTCTGTGGTCAGCGCAATAATTATTTCTCTCAAAGCACAATTTCCTGCAAATAAAACAGCGGTTACTTGCTTATCCAAACCGAGAAAGGCAAAGCCCCCTTATCACCTTGTATGTCGGCTTACATGCTTAATTTTCGTTTCGCTGCTTCCTAGGTACCTCAGTAGATTATACCTCGCTAAGTCAAAGGCAATTCAGCGCAACGCGACGTCACTGCCACACTCAAAGCTAGCGCTCTCGCAACAGAGGGTCTTTAGAAAAACCTACTGCTAACGCTAGTCACAGGAATCGCCCCATTTACCGTGATTCCAAGCCACTTCCTTGGTTATTAAATGGGTGGACGCCAAACGATAGCTACCACAAAAATTCAGAGTCGTATAAAAGTTACAAACTAATCATTACTTGAATAGTTGTGGCATATTATATCTCTAAGGCATAGGCCATGTCTTTGGCCAAGCCGTCAGTCAGTCCTCAACAAAGCATTAGCTTTTTTGCCGATATGTTGGTACAACGAAGGCTGTCGTTTGGTGTCCGCCTTTTAACTGCTTTGATCATACATGAGCTCTTTATTGTAGGAATCATCGTATGCCTCTTTCTTTGAAAAAAAAATCAATTCATTGTTTTGCCTCTGTCCTAATTTATTATCTCTCCCTGTGTTAATTGCGTGTTTTGGCTAAACTTACTATGAATACCCACCAATTCGCACAGTCGTCAGTCTTCCAGAGGAGCAGAAGATTGCGCGCTTTCCAACATTGCGCACTAAAAGGAAGCGTAGAATAAACTATTAATTGGGCTCAAGTTTTTCACTGGTAAAGCTTTGAGAACTAGGGCCAGCGTGGCTTCGTGATGCTGAACTAGCTGGTGAAAGCCAAGCCAATCGCTAACTGCTAAAGACAAAGCAATGTCCATCTGCTCAAAGTGTGCTACAGGTGCTCGCCAACTTCAGTGCTGCGGTCACGCACCAACTTAGAAGTTGTCTCATGGTATCAACGTTATTTGCCGATATAGAATCACAGAGAAATCGCAACTCATGGCACCTGGTTTCTGGCTATAATGGGATTACAGTAAATGCGCAAACTTTCATGCATGGCGACAGTGGGCAGTAGAGAAACTAAACGGAAGCCAGTCCACCCTTTTGCGTAGCCAATGGAAACGGTGTTTTCACCCAGTGATGTCATTTACCTCCAGAAAATGTTCCGGCTCTATGTGGCCAAGAGTTGTGGCAGAGGCAAGTGTTCATCCTTTCCAAGAAGTCAGAACGGTGCCCTGGCCCTGAGAAAACAAGAATTCCCGTGACAATAGTTGCAAATACCGATATTCAGCAAGAAAACTTCACGTCTCCTGCCACAAGACGCCATTCTGCTCTTTATTATTTATGGCGCAATAGGCGTTCTAACGACCACCGAACACCTGTCGTAAATGTAAGCATGGTTGTCCACCTGGTGGTGGTGGTGGTAGCTTACCTCCGAAAAACGCACAACAGGGTGTGTGCATAAAATGTTTTGTCATCTAATAATTTAAACATTTCTCTTTTGCACGTCATAATGTAGATAATGGGCTTCTATTTTGAATGAAATAAAGAACAAACAATAATCTTTGCTCACGAAAGAAATAATCATTCATTGGCAAAATGTTAGAGACATGCACCAAACGACGCAAAAATTTTGAAATCATACCCTGAAGCGAAAAAGGAGAACAAATTTAAAGCAATATTTATGAGCATTATTATGCCAAAAATGAATATAAAAAATTACAGTACCCAGTGCAAATCTTTCCAGTGTGTACCTCGAGCAGTCTTGGTGATAACTGTTTTCACTACACTTGTGCTGCCACGGAATCGTTTAGAATATGGTTGGTACCTACACAGAGGTCCTCAATCCAGTGAATTTCATCAGCAACGTCGGAAACGAAAGTTACAGATGAACACCTCTCTATAGTGCAGGCTAGCAACAGACATCATATCTCTCTGAAATAAAATAAGTCAAATATAAGCACCTTTTTGCGCCAAAAAGTCGCTTACACCTACAAACAGAAGCACTCGTGAGTGCACTGCAACTGTGGAGAAGGCTCAGTGCGAGAAGAGGACGCCACCTTGGAAACCGTGTTTGAGGAATCGCTGCGTGTTGATTAGTAAAAAGACTCCCTCAGAAAAATAAATATACTCCCTCATGCAGGATATGAAAGCACAGATTCGCAAACTAAAATTAATTTCCTTCGCCAAGTACTAAATAGCGTTGCCTGTCCAGAAGCGGCGCGGATTTTTCACAATGAGAAATTTTGTCCCATTGTTGAAAGCGAAATAGTAGAATAGAAGCATTAATGAAAGATTTAAGAGCGACGCTATCACTATAGGGGCATGAAAAGCGAGACAGGTGTAAGCAAGAACATCCTGGCGCATGTCAAGCCACGAATGAGTGCCTAGAGCGAAGAGGAAGAGGATGAAAACCAAATGCACGGTGCAAAGATATTCGCACTATTCAGATTGAAGACCATAGGGTCTAATGTCTTTAGAAGGAAGTGAATACCGTATTGGTTGGCCACACCTTTCTATGGTAAGGGCACCGCCTGGTTACTCTGTTGTTCTAGGGATCGAACGTTACACCTGACTCTAAACGTTGCAGAAAAGAGGTGCACTTGTCAAATAATGTGCATCTAAAATTGCGTTCTTCTTTTTTTCAAGCGATGTCTATTGCCTCAGGGCATAAAGGTGATGAAATGAGAGATGAGGACGATGCTTAAATAAATGAAGAAAGGTGGGCTGATCTAACGAAATCCAGTTGTGAACCACGATATGGACCCTGTGTCCAGGCATTATAGGAATCCGCATTGTCCGGTGAGAAACCACCGCCGCCAGGTGTCGAATTGCCGCCGGCTTCAGCGCTGGGCAAACCCACAACAGGTGGTGGATATCCGCCTCACAGTCTCCGATCTTGCAGACTGGACACCCAGGGCCGGGATATAAATCTTTGTAATGCGGCCACTTGCGTGTCACAGCTGGAGTTAAGGCAACCCCGACCCGTACCTTCCGAAGCGCAACCTCCTCTGCACGGGTAAGACCACTGGGGAGGGTTACCGCACACGGAGGGATTAGAGCACGTGTGCGGCGCTGGAGGCGTTCCTTTCTTGTTAAAAGGAGCGTAGTGTCATCCAGCGTGAGGACTTGAAGCAAAAACGAGGTTAGGGTCGAAGGCCGGTCGCAGAATCTGCGCGGCTTTGCGCGCTCAGGAGGTCACGCGGGACCAAATGATTACGGATTTCCTGCGGGATGCGTGCCGCTAGACGATGGATTTCTTGGAAGATTTCTGGGGTGTGACTGACGAGTCGTAGTAGGCGTGTGACGCGACGAGCGTCGGTGCGAATGACAATGCGGGCCGCAGGCAGCATGGGAACGGCGGCCACAGAGGAAAGTGCCTCTTGAACCGCGAGCATCTCCGCAAAGGAGGAAGGTGGTTCTGAGAGGCGAAACTTTGACGTTTTCTTCAGGGCAGGTTTGCAAAGACAGTAAACTTCCGCCATTGTTTCGCAGGCCTGGATGCTTGCATCAACGTACACAATGATGGAACCATGTGGCAGATTGTCGTCTTGCTCTGTAATTCTGTCGCGAAATAACGACACCACTCGGGTAGATGATGGCCGAGGTAGATCAGTTTGTTTGTTGTCGCTAAGCTGCACAAAACGCCAGGGAGGAAGAACTGACGGGGGCGGCTGTAGAATGGAGTGCGATGAAGCCTATGGCCTGAGTGCACACGTTGTGTGCGCAAGGTTTGACTTTAGGCGGCGAACATCGCGTCGTTGCTGCACCAGTTTATCGTGTATTCAGCTGCGCATGTTCTTTGAGCGCCACGATCAGGGTAATGCCGAGAAGGCAAATGAAGACCTTCACTGCCTCTCGATTAACAGCTTCTAGACGGTCCCATTGAGCCCTCGTAAAAAGCTGGAATTGGGCTTGGTAAACGAGGCGCGGCTGCACAACCACCCGCACCAACTGTCGTGCAACATGAGAGCGGGCTCCGCCGGTTTTAGGAGCAATGCGTCTAATCAGGCCCAACGACTGAATTGCTTGCTTTTTAGCCCGAGAAAGCCAAGCAGTAGCTGTTCCTGACTCTTGTATTGTCAAACCCAAGATATTTATGGTGGAACTTTCTTGAATTGGAGTTCAGAATAGAAGGAGACGAATAGATTGCAGCGAGTTTACGGTGCCCCCAGCGGTTGGCGATTGACACAAACGTGTTTTTGCTCACTTAAAGTTGAAGACCAATTGAAGAAGCTTAAATCGACGTAATATCTATGGCTGTTTGTTGGGCTGCTGCTTGAGTCATCTGGTCGTTGTGAGTGCTCTGCGTCGTTATGTCATGAGCATACAATAAGAACTTAATCTCAGAGACATCATGTAAGCGCCAAGAAAGGGGAATTAAATCAATATTAAATAATGTTGGAAATAACACCGATTCCTAGGAAACGCCGCGGAAAGGCACAAATGATCCGACGGCCTCACCACTCAGGCGTATAGCAAAGTGTCGGCCTTCAAGGAAGGATTTAACAAAATTGCGCACTCTAACGGGGAAATGCAGCATTTCAAGCGATTGCAGGATGGCAGCATGACTGATATCGTACGCCTCTTCAACATCCATGGCCAGTACGGTACGTACATTGTGGCTGAGAGTTGAGGCCAGAACTGCTGATGGCAAGACATCAGGTCCATCTTCTGTACCTATGTACGTGTGAAATCCAATTTGGGCGGGATGGTAAAACCAATGGTGCTCAAGCCACCACCGCAGTCATGTGGCACGCATTTTTTCGGTAAGCTTGCACAATGTTGACGTAAGCGACATAGGCCTGAAATTTCCAAGGCCTGTCGGCCGCTTCCCCGGCTTTGGTATTATCACAATAGCCAATATCAAGGTTCATGTTAAGAGACCTTCTATCCGTACCTTGTTAATGGTGGCGAGAAGTGAGGCAGTACGGTCGAACTTAAGTTCTTGAAAACCTTGTTCGGAATGGAGTCCGGACCGGGCGCAGTCTTCCGACGGGCATCATCTATTGCTGCAAGCAACTCGGGCATTGAAAATCGGCTTGCAATTCCCTCGGCGTCGGCTGTAGATGGGAGCTTATCGACATACGCTGGAATGGCAGCCAAGGGGGCTCCTAGGACCCTTGGAGGCAACACATCATACTTGGGGATAAACTTCCGTGCTTCCTTTCTGTCGAAATCAACCGGAGTTGTGTTAGCTGCAAAGCATGCTGTGGCCGCAGCGTCAGGACGACGGGAACCATGTTCTGTTGCACGGAACGTTTGCCAGAGAGCAGCATTCTATGACTTTGTCGAGAACCGTCCACACCACGGATGCCACTGCCATCGCGAGAGATCGCGTTCATATCTGCGAGCCTTGGCAGTAAGGTAATTCACCCTTGTCTGTGCTTGCGCTGAAGTCGGGTCGCGGGAAGCTGCCATCTCCGCTTGTCGGCGAGCAGCCCACAGGTTAAGCAGACCCGCATCCGGCGCCGTGCGATTCACATCCGTCCAGGTGACAGCTAGCAGTAGCCTTATTCAGCGCAGTTTGTATGCAGCCCACAAGTAGTGCGCATGATTGCAGAGATCTTATACGGTTGTGCGAAACGTGTCCCAATTGACCACAGAACACCTACGGTGTAATCAGCGGGCCCTTGATGGGTGGAGACCGATGATGATAGGATTGCGTTAAATAGTAGTATGCCAGCAGTGTCCTCTTCGTTGAACCTTAATGATGATGGTGATAACGCAGGCAGACAGCGGAGAAGAGTTTGCAGCTGTATGTAATCAAAAATTGTTGTCTTGAAAAATGCTAGTAGTCTCTAAATCGCCAGCATTTGTTTCTGTCGAAGCAAGACAACACTGGTTCAAACTTTTATTCACTTACTTTGAAAGAGTTGTACGAAAGTGCCTTTTTTCTGGCTCTCAGCTGCTGTTTTCTATATCTTCAACAAAAAAACCCTTGTAATTTAATACTAAATCACTCAACCTATGATGTCGAGCATTCATGAATTCTTCAGAGCCTTTTGATGAAGCTCCTTAGTTCCGCACCTACATGTAAATGTGCCTAACGCGCTACGCTCATTGTTTTTTTATCAGTCGTGATTTCTTGTGGACGAAGTGCATCCTTGTGAAACGTTTTCAGTCAGTCTCCAACTTTTTTTTGTGTTTTTTCGTGTATACTGAGGGGATGCCGTGCCCTGTCATACGGCGAGGGATCGGAACCCTCCTGGGCATCCGAATGGCCTGGCGGCCTTCTCCTCGAGCTCGTCTAGGAAGCGGCGCCGCCGTCCGAGCGACCCCATAGCACTGACGCCATTGAGTACTTCAGCGAGGCCAGCAATGATGACGGCTTTGAAACTTACCTCAGCCGGAAGACGAAGAGAAGACTTCAAATAGTGGGATCGTCATCCAGTGAGTCCACTGCAAAAAAAGTGGCAACACACCGGGACACACCATCCTCGTCCTTCCTGCGCAGCCAACCGACAACATGAGGCGGCTGAACATGCAAGACGTCTCGGTAGAACTCGAGGCCCTCGTGCCTAACGAAACCAAATACGTTCGAGTGAATGCGCGGAAGAACATTGTACCCTTGACGTCCACCATGCGGCTGCGCTGGAATCACTGCGGGCGAAAACTCAGCTCGCTGTTTTATCAGTACGCACTGTTATTCCGGTTGGCGGAGAT
Organism: Amblyomma americanum; assembly: GCF_052857255.1. Taxonomy (NCBI): domain Eukaryota; kingdom Metazoa; phylum Arthropoda; class Arachnida; order Ixodida; family Ixodidae; genus Amblyomma; species Amblyomma americanum. The sequence continues at coordinate 102,642,265 of NC_135501.1, forward strand.
GAGTCCTCCTCTGGCGTAATCTTTGATGTTGAGAAGCTATCGCACGAGGTGATTTGCCCATACTCGTGAGGCCGACAAACGAAGGCACCGTAATTCTATGGGTATCACGTCTTGGAAATTCCCGCTGTGTGCAGATTTTGTTCGAAGGCAACAGACCTCCATCACACGTGAAGCTGGGCCATTTCCGTCATGCCGTGCGGCCATTTATTCCAAAACCCCTGCAACACCACAAATGTTTGAAACTGCGTCATGTGAGCGGGGTCTGCAATAATACGAGAGCGTGCTCTCGTTGTGCCAGAGCTCACAGCGGTGAGTCCTGTAATGAACAAGTGCTTAAGTGTTCCAAACGCAACGGGCCTCATGACGCCTCATCTAAGAATTGTCCACGCATAAAAAACAGCGTGCCGTTCTAAAGCAAATGGTTCGGAACAATTCTACGCAGCGTTAAGCTGCCGCAACTGTTCGGAAGGGCTATCTGGCTGGAAGAGGGACTCAAGAAAGTCGGTTGCAAAAAGTAACGACACCGACGTACCTACGGCACCTCCTTGACAACCTCCTCCCGTGCCACCACATCCAAGTGCGTCCAGTCAGCGAAATATCGCCAAGGATAATCAGACCTCTCCGTGTGCGGATGCTTGGCCAGCGCTTCGGCCGTTACGTCCTGCTGAGCCTCCTCAGTGCAAGCTCCCACCGCCGAGCTCACCTTTCGTCAGAGAAGCGCTCCTACAGCAAGATCGCAAATCCTTCGTGATCCTTAGGACAGTGGTCAACGCCATTCGCCCTCTCATACAGGCCCATGAATCGTCAACCGCCCAAAGCGTCTTACTGGTGCTGGACTCCCTGGTTCCAGCTCTACAAGATCTTTAAAACAGAATGGCTGGACAGCTTTCCACGTTTTGTGAAGAATTCAGGGGCGCTGCCGTCTTCCAGTGGAACGCAAGAGGCCTAAAGTCAAGAATTGCAAGTTTTCGGCAATATATTTTCAACAACCACTTCGTGGTATTAGTGATCTGCGAACATAACTTATCCCAAGCAATCGGGCTTTCCAGGTACGAGCCCTTCTTTGCTCCGACATGCAGGGAGCGCAGTTAAGTTCTGGTCTACATCTGCCCCTTCATAACGCACCTTTGCTGCCCAGTTCAACCCCACAATGACAATCAGTACGTGTGTTTCATAGTCAACAAAGATCTATGCAGTTCTCCTCTCAGTCTCTCCTCTCACATGGACTGCGAAAGGTACAAGACAATTATGGAGGCAGCCCGGGCTCCTTGGGTTATTAGCGGAGATTTCAACGTCCACCACCAACTGTGAGGAAGTCCTATATTAAACGCCAGAGGGAGAAGTCTAGCCTTATTTGCTTCAGGAAATCAGCTTTACGTAATGAATGACGGCAGCCCTACATACCTGCGAGGGAGTTCATACGGCAGTTGCCTAGACCTGACGCTAGTGCCGCGGTATCTGTGCCGGCATGTCCAGTGGTTTAGTGATGTGGATGCCCACCGGAGTGGCCACACACTAACCTGCCTCAAGATTCCAGGCCTTGGGGCGTCCGGCCAAGCTAAAGACGTGCGCATTGATTGGACGGCATTTAAACCTCGAATATAAGAGGCGTGCAAAGAAGCCCTCACTTCCAGTTTGGAGGACATTATAGCAACAGCAATGATGGCTGCTAGAGGTTTCCTCACGTCAACTAGAATGCGCACAGAATTCGATATCGAATTAGACCATCTACGTGTTATTCGTCGGCGTGAGGAAAGACGTTACAGACGGACCAAATGCTTAAGGGACCTCAGAGAAGCGCATCGTTTGCACAGGAAAATCAAGCGACGATATGGACACGCTGGAGAAAGAGCGCTGGAAGTCCTGTTAATCTCTGGATCCTTGAAAGCCCATGTTCCTCATTTGGAGGACACTGCGGGGGCTCCGAACACTTCCACAGCAAAGACTGCCTTTTTATGCGTTGGCTCTATACCAAAACCGTCATCAAATTGAACTTGCAACTGACTTCTGCAGGGCGGTCGCGGGTGCAGTGACTACCTCGGGTTCCCAGCGTATTCCTACTGCATCACGGGATTCAGCGCTGGATATTGTCTTTACTCGTGAGGAACTTGATGCTGCCCTTGCAGAATGTAAGCGTTCGTCTGCACCGGGTCCAGAACTTATTACATAGGTTGCGCTGTGCCACCTTAGCCACGACCTGCGTAGAGAGCTACTCAGCCTTTACAACCACTCATGGCAAGACAAAGTTGTTCCTCCCCAGTGGAAATCCAGTCGCATATTACCATTTCTAAATTCAGGTAAATCGCCGCTCGACCTATCATCATACAGGCCAATAGATTTGCCTAGTTTTGTGGGAAAATTCTTGGAAGGAATGCTTCTGGCGCGTCTTGAGTGTTACCTTGAGCACAATGACGTGCATCCTAATGCCATGGCGGGCTTCCGACGGGGTCACTCCTCTATAGACAACGTCATTTATCTTGTATCCACAGTACAGCAACAGAAACGCCAGAAGCGCATGTGTTCGGCACTTTTACTTGATGTCAAAGGCGCATACGATAACGTGACACATGAGGCCATCCTTGATGCGCTAGAGGCTGTTGGAATCAGTGGACGGATGTATATGTGGATCATAAGTTATCTGACCAAAAGGACATTGTTTATTATGTATGACGATGACTCCTCACCCGTGCATTACAACTACCGGGGCGTGCCCTAGGGCGGAATGCTCAGTCCTACTTTGTTTAATCTAACACTTATAACACTCCCAGAGTATCTACCGAATACCGTCCATATCTCTATGTATGCCGATGACATCTGCATCTGGGCCTCCTCTGTGACGCGTCTCCATGTGCGAGCAAGACTTTTGAGGGCAGCAACCATACATTCCTCCTATCTCCGTGAGCGAAGTCTGAGCGTGTCAGCCGAGAAGTGGGCTATAGTGGCATTTACGCGGAAAGTATGAATCGTTATCCGGTAACTATTGACGGCCATACCATCGCCTATCGTGCTTCTCATCGTTTTTTAGGAATTCTTATAGATCTGAATTTATCATTTAGCCGGCGTTGCAGCTTTGTAAAGGAAAAGCTAATCTCTATCACCCAGCTGCTCAGATTTCTTGGTGGAATATCATGGGGCTCGCCGATTCCATCAATGCTGCAATTGCACCGAGCACTGTTTTTGGATTTTCTGCAGTATAGTGCACCAGTGCTTTCAAGCACATGCAAGACGAATTTGCATGCCCTCCAAACTATACATGGTCAGGCACTTCGCAGCGCATCAAAAGTTGCTACCTTAGCAATCGCCCAGGACTACCCACTGTCGATGTATATAGCCCTTGACACGCTGCGGATCCACATACGGCATCTAACAAGGAATACTCAGCAACACCTTGTGCCATTGGCAGTTCAAAACCACACGCAGCGTTTTCAAAGGTTATAGCAGCCCACCAATCGTCCATCCCATCACAGTTCACCCCGGCAGCACGGCCTTTCTTTGCGCTCTGTGTCTGCAGGAGCCATGTGTCCCCCTTAAAATTCTTGCATAACAAAAAAATCAAATTTATATATACCGGCCTTTAAAAAGTTGACATTCTGCCTACTCCATGCCGCATATAGTGAGCGCACTTATGCGTATACAGATACGCATCGGTCTCAAGTACAAGTTCAACCTACGCCGTGCTCATCCTGCTTGACATACCAGTATTAAGCGCAAACTTCGCGTCGGACAACCTCCATCGGCTCAGAAGTGGCCGCACTCCGTGCGGCTGTGCAGTACATCGGTGCTCAAACTCCCCACAAATAGGTTGTATTCTCTGACTTAAAAGCAGCTCTACAATGTCTTAATTTTGCTTTACGTCATGGCGATCCCTACCATTTCCTAGCTGAAATAAGAGATATTCAACACTAGGCGCAGGAAGAGGGTCTAGACATAGTCTTCCAGTGGATATCGGGACACAGTGGTATTGTCGGAAACGATGCCGCTGACGCTGCAGCTCGCTCAGCTCACGGCAGTGACAACATTGTCCAGATACCGTTGACAAAAGCCGACGCAGCAAGACTTCTGCGAATGCTTGGCCGAAAAGAAATTTTACCTTCACGGTCTTCTCCTGGCAACTCCACATACCTTCTGCACCGCCTTGACTCCTTACTTCAACTCAGTCCTCCGTCCGGCCTCTCCTGCTGCGATGCTACGCTTTTGTGTCACCTGTGGCTGGGAGCGGCGTTTACAAATTCCTACCCCCCTTAATCGCAATTGTAGACTCTCCTGCGTGTGAGATCTGTGGGTACGCCGAAACTATAGAACGCCTTCTTTGTAACTGCCTCGGTTTCAGCGTGAGCGTGCATTCCTGGCTGCAACACTCCGCCGTTTAGATCATCGGGCCCTAAAAAAGCCAAGATTCTGGGCCCTTGGAATAAGCCTTCATTGCAGAGGACCGTTTTGAAGGCACTTTTCAAGTTCTTAAAGGACAGAGGACTGAGCGCAAGGCTGTGAACTATCAGTGTCTGCCCTGTGTACCCTGCAAGTAATGGCTAACGGATATGTGGAAAAGTGATTATCTCCATTTGCTCTCTCCCCCTTTCTATCTCTCCCTCTGTTCGCCATCCCACGTGTAGAGTAGCATACCGGGCGCTGCCTAGTTAACATCCCTGCCTTTCCATTCGTCTTATACTCTCTCTTTATTTCTTGGTGCAGTATTCCGAAGAGTAGCTGTGGTCTCTTTTCCTCTCTGTGCGCATTGTGAGAGGACCCTGTAATAGTAGTTGAATATCCATACCAGAGTCTGTTATTCAATTCTCGGATCACATAACGCATACCGATCCTCTTTGACAGCTTTCTTGTTTCTGTAATTAACTATAATCAGGTCTCAAAGTCTTCCCGCCCACCTAAAAGCCAGCAAAACATTTCAAGCGATTAGTTGGAGATCATCTGTAGCTTTGTTCGTTTTTCTTTTTTTTTTTCGAGGAAATCAGACCGGAGCCTGGCATTGAAGCGTGGCTTGTAGCCCCGTTGGTGAACGCGTCTCCTTTCATACCTGCGCCATGTTTGGCTCTAGAATATATTAGTGAGAATCTCTATTCTGAAGCAAATGGCTGCACCTTAAAAGTGAATCTACCGGCCGCAAGCCTCAGGGAGAATTTTCAGTTATAACACAGCATTACACGAAGAAAACTCCTTTAAGCATTTACGACTCCACATTTCTCAAGAGTTTCGGTTTTTCTGTCTTTTCTGCTAAATACTAAATACTTTTTTATGTATAATCATCATGTTTTCAGGTGTTCATTCTCTGGTGTAAAGATCTCGACTTCATTTTCACAAATTATTTTTTCCCGCATTTCTTTTCTGCAGCCAGCTATTTTTATTTTACAGCAAAAACATTTACCGTCGACAAAGCCATGCCTGTAGAGGCTCTTTCTCTCTTTGAATTTCTTTATTTTTATTCTGTTGTGAGGAACAATTAAATTCTTTGAGCAATTTCCGGATTTTGTTTGTTTTCGTTCCTTGTTTCTAATGTCAGAGCGTTCTCAAAGGGCTAAATTATGCTTGTCTGTTGCGCAAAAAACTTCTTAAAACAGAAATCGAAGCAGGCAGCGTTGAGGGAATGAAAACAATGTGTGCCTGAAAACGCACATGTAGCAAGATGAAACCGAAACAACATAATCGAATATTTTTTTGGTGAGAACTTTTCTTCGCGCAATCTGTGCTCATTCCATACAGTAATAAAAATAATAATCTGAAATCTTCTTCGTGCTATTTGACAATACGTGAGTAAAGTGGGTAAGCTAGATTCGATAAAAGCTGTTTAGTATTCTCGAATTCGAGCGTACGTTCAAAAGTAGTTTTGAGGCAAATTCTTCTCATGTCTAAATGTATGCTTGTTTTGCACAATATCAGCTTAAAATCAATGCAACGCACAGGAAGAAACGAATGATTAAAACACGACGAGCCTAAAAACTGTAGTGACAGAGCTCCTCTCGTCTTCAGCCTTGAATCTAGTCCAGTAGTTTGTTCTGAATTTCAAGATTTCAAGATTTTTCCGTCTATAAGTTTTCAGAAAACACGCGTTATGATGTGAGGTTTACTTTCTTCCCCCTAGTGAAATAACCTTACATCTACTTTATCGTTTGCTGCACCGGAAATGTTTGTACACTAATGTTGTTGTGCTGAACCTCATGAGGAGCCGCGTTTTTGGTGTACAGGCTTCGGTAGAAGCTTCGCTTGAACTTCGTAAATACCACCTTTTGCATGCAAAATTTTTAAAGGACTAAGACAATGTGTATGCTAACTTTTTCCTGTGTGTTGTCACATTTTGAAACATATTAAGAAAATATGATCGGTCTCTATCTTTAGCTTATAGTTGCTCTACAAACGTTGGCACCACTTTAAAATGCCAACCAATATTATAATTGCGTACGACATTCATTGCATCGAGCAAACAAGGATAACACCCTTAGTACTGAGCATCGAAACCTTTGCCGCGCTGTTAGGGGGTAGCTTAATATAGCTGGTGGCGCCAAATGATACAGCGCGGTAGCCGTATCATTTCTGGGTGAGATCTTCGACCTGAAAACAAAAAAAAATACAGAAAGCTTCTACAGATAGAGAAAACCTAAGGAACGGGAACGACACCAGCCAACATTTCTGTTTGCTATTACCCCCGGAGAAGAAACCAACCGATATTATTTCAGAGGTGGCGCTTCCGAAAGAACATTGTGTGGTATATTACGACCACAGATTGGAAACAATGATTGAGTCCCAAAGGTAACAAAAATGCTCCACCTTACATTGCTTTCCGCGACGACGCAATGAACGGCAAGATATCGGAAAGATAAATAGCGAAACATTGCGTACAAGAGAAAGGCAGCGCTGCTGCTCACTTCGCTGGGGGTGTGGGAAAAACATTGTGGATATTTTCAAGCCGCCGCGGTAACTGTCCGCTGCTACTCTATCCTTTTTATTTTTCAGTGTTGTAAGGTGCCATTTTGGGATCGAAGGCCTGCATTGCCGCGTTCTCCTACAGGCATTTATTGTTAGCTCAATATATGTTTTCCACAGTGAGCTCACGGTGCTCGTCAGACATAGAACCAAGCAATCCAGGTCTAACTGAAGCACGTTTGTTCTCGAAGGTACATTTATTTTTCTCTGCTACAATAACTTTTATAGTTTTGTATTATGGTCTCCCGATAGTGGAGCGTGCAAAAAGTTCTGGCTTCATGAACCGAAACAAATTTTCAGCTAGCAACGACAAAACTCTGGCACTTGGACATTTTCCCAGGTTTCCGGCTGAGTTCAACATTAAGGTGCCGCTTTTGACAGAAAATGTATTATAATTACATCCCGTATCGTTGGTAAAGCAGCGAATTGGGGCAGCTTGTGATGGTTCACAAATGAGAGAATGCTTCTGCGCTATGAAAACAGCCGGACATGCGAAATCTCTCTTCTGGTGTTGTGTCTGCGGTTTGCAGCGCAATAAAGCTGTTTCACTTATCGACAGCCATTAGGAGCTCGAACTTTGTCGTAATTTTCTGCTTGAAAAAAACAGGATTACTTTTCACTTCCATATTTGTCAATATCAGCTTGGAATACCGTTGTTGTTTTTTTTAATCTGCCGCACTAATTGGCGTAAAATGGCTGCCGAAAATCTCTCAATGCACTGCATACAGAGAAGAACGGACTGTCAGAAGAGTTTTATGCAGCATTTCTCTAGACTGTGCCTTTGAAAAATTTTGAAAATTTTTGAAAGGGTTCGAGCTGTTTGTTAGGCTAGTTGATGAACGTTCATATTCACAATGGGGTAACTGAGATAGAACGCATTGCGAACTTTCTCACAGCATTCGTGAAAACCAAGGTTATAAACTTTTTATATTCCCTCTGTGCGCAGATTGGGCGACAGATTTGTATCTCGCTTTCATTTAAGGCAAAATCAGTGCTATGCACCATGCTAGACAGGCGGAACATGGCTGTGGAGTGTAGTGTAGGAAGTAGACCAAAGGAAGTTTGTAAATATGCATTAGGCCTCTCGAAAAAATATTAAAAATGACTCTCCTATCACTGTTACGCCTGATTATTCCATCGCCTGCATATAAGCGCAGTTAAAATTTCCACGCGGCAGCAAGGGACTAAAATGAGGCCCATTTTTCATACGTCATCGTTTGCCGGGATGTGACAAGAGTGGTGATGTTGATTCATGCTGCTTAGACACATAGCCGCGACCGCTATTAAGTTTTTATTTATTTTTTTATGGCATGCGACCCCTCTGTACTCCGCCGTCTAGACAGGTTGTTTTCATGCTTGCCTTTTTGTAGTTTGTTCTTTCCAGCCTACTTATTTCTGTGTTTACTTTGCGGCGGCGGCCGCCCTGTCTGAGGTTTGCAGGCGGCTGCGGTTTGCAATGGTATGACGAACTCTTTTTGCTTGCATTTTTACTTTCCCCCTCTCTATTTCGAAGTTTTCATTGCTTGCTTTTTATTATTTGGTTTTATTTGGATGTGTGCTCTTTCAGGCTGTTCGAGAGAATAGTCGCGTTTTAGGTATCGCGTCCCCTTCGCATCGAAATAAGCTTCTCCGATGACTTAAATGTGCTGCCCTAAGCTCCTAACGACAAGCCTCTTCTAGCTTTAAATGTTTCCGCCGGTACTATCCTTACTCTCTTGTAAGTGAATAGGAGAACGCCTCGCCGTTGCATTTAAGTTCTACTCATTTTACATTACCGAGCAGTGCTCTCCAGACAACGTCCCTACGCCAAATGTAGTTTCTCCCCCCCCCTCTCCTTCCATTTTGCAAGCCTGCTTCAAATATCCGGCGCCCTCTCTGCTCTCTGTACTCCGTGTTTTATCTCTTCAGCATCGTCCCACTTATTTTGCGCATGTGGTATACAAACTATTGCCTTGAACAAGCGCTTTTCGCCTGGTCGTCTAATTCCTTGAGCTGCTTCGACTTGTGTAATATGAACAAGTTAGCCCGGTTTGGTTGATTTGGTTTTCTGGAACGCGTAGGTACTCTGCCGACCTCGAGGAAACCGGCAGGATGTGCGGAAGCAACCGAGAATCCCCCTCGCCCCCCCCCCCCCCCCCACGCTGCCGCCCAACCGCTGATAAACACGAATATTGTGTTGAAATATGTATGAAATATGTGTAGCCGCCAAACGGCTGGCCGCCGCTCTGGCAACAGACCCCGCACACCACGCCCTGCCCCCCGAATGGAAATACTGCGTGCATGAACAGTGAGGATAAGTATCCCTCGCGTAGGTGATATGCCGCGTTACCAGCACCATGCAATACCCAGAAAACAACACTTGTTCGTCGAGTAACACAACCTGCTGTTTTCCAATGTTCAACTTGAAAGCAACAAGAGATTTTTGCTTTGCATGGTGTCTACCAAGTTCGAGGTGCATTGCGGGTGGCATGACCAGCATAGCCACGCATAGGTCTGAGACGGCCAGTGAGACCAGGAGGTGGTTGGAGGGGTACCGCAGGCGGCGAACGAGGCATGCAGAGAGGCAGACAAGTGCGTTGCCCCCTGCCGTGGCGCCGATCGGCGCTTCGAGCGAAAAGGCCAGCGCAGTCAACGTGAAAAGGACGCGGAAAACCGCCGGCACGACTGCTGCTGATGCTGCTTGTATTCATGTTCCACCGGGACCCGTGCATCTTGTGTAGAAAGAAAAAACAAAACGAAGTAAGCAATGCGGTTTCGTGCCATTTCCTTAAGTAGGCTAGCTCAGCGCCAGAGACAAAGATGTACCTGAAGCGAAACGTTTAACGCCGCGAAGAATGAAGTTAAGTTTTTTTTGCCTTGCTCCTTATTAAATTTCGTCTCCTGTACGCAACATGTTCCGGTGACATAGAAACGCCACAAAATATATGCCTGGAATTTTCGTAAATATAGTTTTCTATTATTAGCCTGCTCATCACGACATAGTCTCGTTAAATATCAGAACAGCCGCCTTTTGTTTACGTTTGTACTCCTATTTTGGCATTTACCAATTTTTATTGTTGTTTATTAGGTGCGTACAATTCTGATATGCATGGAGTCTTCCGTGCACTGAACTTGTTTTAAGTGATTACCAACCGGTGCTATTTCCCGCCACGATGGCTTACTGTTTTGCAATATTTGGTTTTTTATACAAGCCTTTCAAGCAATACAGATCTGTCTGAACGAACAGTGATGCTAAGCATATTGCAATATATCGGCGCATAAATAAATTCAATTTTCAACTGTTATGCAGTAAAAGGGCACGTAACGAAACTGGAAGTATTAGCTCGATCTCGCTGATCAATTATTTCTGTAAGCATTGGTAAATTTAGACAGACGACCAAATGTTCCAGAGATTTTACACCTTTTTCCTATTCAAATGTCAAAAATTTGCGTTGACATTTATTTCCTTCAAGAAGAAGAGGGCAACCTCGAACAGAAAGTGACAGAAGCTTGCTTTGCTCTGTTCCAGACCTCTTTTATATGGCGTATATTGGCGACGTGCTTCAATATTGGAAATTTCTAAGGAAGCACACCGATGCTGTAAATGTCCACAGGGAACCACACAAATACTTTGGGGCTTTTAAATTCGCTAACAACATCGCTCAGATTGGTTAGAAGCGGTGTACCTTGATCTACCAAAGTTACTCGCAGAAATGGAAAAGAGTTGTCTCCCTTTATATATCCTGACAAAATTCCAGGGTCACTCTTCTGCGCAAGGACAATGGCTCTCTTATTTCCTATATTTTTTTTGACATGAAACCTACTGCTGGAACAAGTTGGCAAGTGCAAAAAAAAACAGCGCGAACGAACGGGGACTAGACGAAGAATACACAGGAACAAGCGCTGACTCTCAACTAAAGTTTAATCACAGGAAGCACACTTATAAAAGGAAACAGAAAACAAAAAAACACAAAATCAGAACGCATGTGTTACTATGTGATGTCCAGATATGCAACCTCACAGTCACGCAGGAGCAGGGATGGTTGGCTGACACATAATCTTGGTTTCTTTGTCATGTTATACGCCTCGATAATTTCCCTGGTCAACTGGTCGGGGTGTTTGTACAAAATGTCAGTAAAATGCAAGGACGGAAAACATTACTGACATTTTACTGACATTTTGTACAAACACCCCGACCAGTTGACCAGGGAAATTATCGAGGCGTATAACATGACAAAGAAACCAAGATTATGTGTCAGCCAACCATCCCTGCTCCTGCGTGACTGTGAGGTTGCATATCTGGACATCACATAGTAACACATGCGTTCTGATTTTGTGTTTTTTTGTTTTCTGTTTCCTTTTATAAGTGTGCTTCCTGTGATTAAACTTTAGTTGAGAGTCAGCGCTTGTTCCTGTGTATTCTTCGTCTAGTCCCCGTTCGTTCGCGCTGTTTTTTTTGCATTATGTATCACCAACTCGCCCGCTTATCTATCCTGTTGAAGTTGGCAAGCATGGCCGGCATTGCACTTTTTTGTTGTTGTTTTTTATTCGAGAAGTGTGCCATGAGGCATAAGTTGAAAAAGGAAATGGGGGGAAGTAATGCACGGGATTGAAAGTTAAAAGAAGGAGTGAAGAACCGTTGCGCTGAGGTAGTCGCACAGGTTGCTAATGAAACGGTTGTCCATAGTCCACTTCACGTAGTCACTTTCGCGGTTCCACCGCAGGCCCACCTCCCTGGGGAGCCGTTTTCTGATAGCATCCGTCGCTGGGCACGTCCATAACAAGTGCCGCACATCACAAACGTCCGGTGCAGCACTACAGTGAGGGCACCTGTCAGGTGCTGGCAGATCTTTGGCACGCCACCGACGTCGGACAGATGGTGTCAGAGCCGCCCCTGCCCGATTCCGGCGCACGGATACCTCCTCCTGCCGAGTAAGATTACGGGGGAGAGGGTGCGAACACTGAGGAATTAGAGCGCACTTTTCCCAACAATATGTCTGTTGGTGTTCATATAAAACCAAGAAGCACATATTTAATGCAAGACAGACCATTGTGAGATTATACAAGAAGAGCAGTAACTAAACCATCTAGTTAAAGCTTGCACTGGTGTCTGCGCCCGTACTGTTATAAAGCCTTCTGTGAAGGCAACTGTGAGAAGTACCGCCTTTTTGGGAGAGCGTCCAGACGCAAGCCAGAGAGGTGGCCGCAGTTGGCAAGGGCTTCAGACACATTGCTTCCTGTCTGTCAATATTAGCGCGGAGAACAGAAACGTGCTGGCACAGTAAGTAAAAAGCTTTTTTATTTAATCCGTTTCTTGCTTTCCAATCTTCGAGAGATTGATCAACCCCGCTTCATGCGTACCTCAATAAACTATAATAATTTTGTTTTGAAGCTAGCTGTTCCCCTCTAGGTCTCGTCTAGTTGCCCATCAAATTCTTGATGTTACATTTTGCCCTTTAGTCTCTTCAGAATTAATCCCAACTGATTCATCCAGAACGCGCGCTTGTAGCATTTATTTATATTTTTGCATACCAGCGTTAGCACACCAATATTACAAGCCTTTAGCTTCACTGCAGCAGTATTCACAATCGAAATACGTTAGGCTATAAGAGCAAATGTTCGAGCTAGTACTTGAACCTGCAGCCTCTGTAGTGATTTAGGATGTCTGCGTACGTCGGGTCTACCATCGAGTGGTTCTCGAGGTCCTCCGTCAGCAAGGCTCGGTGCGTGATCTCGCGAACCTGGCTGTCAGCCCTCGAGTTGCCCTCGACTCCAGTGTGTGCCGGTACCCAGAAGATCTTTTGCCCACAAACTCCTCACACAGCAAGAAGCGGTCAGCTGGAGGAGGCTGCAGACTGGCACCTTCTTTAACTTACACGTCCTAAGCAAAATGTTCCCCACCCAGTACAGCGACAGCTGCCCCTGGTGCGGGGACGTCCCGACACTTTACCACGTCACATGGGAGTGTAAATACAATTACACCTTCCACAAACAGACTAACCCGAGTGCGGAGCAATGGGCGGGCCTGCTCACCAGCAGCGAGCTCACCGCCCAAAGGGCATTGGTGCAGCTCGCGTGCGAGGTGGCCAGGACCAGTGGAGCCCTGGAATGAGGGACCACCCTTGCTAAGGAGCCCGCGACGGCGGCGGCGGCTGCGGCAAGCGCCAAGACGCAGCTGCAAGGAGACTCTCCGGAACTGACCAAAAGAATTCAATAAAGTTTTTCATTCATTCATTCGAGCTAGTAAGACGTTCATGCGCTTTTATCTACCGCAAAAAAACTTCCTATAATAATTTCACTGTAGCTGTAAATTCTGCGGTAACTACTGTAAATATCCAAGCAAGCGCTGACCTTAAATTTGAACACAATCGCAAAATGTTAGGGGATGGCCGCTTGTTAGATCCAGACGCAAAATCCAGAACGGGGACATAGTGGAATGGGCCCTTACTTGTTCCGACGACTGTTCTTTAAATTCAACATGGCAGCCACAGAGGGCGGGGGGGGGGGGGGGGGGCTGGTATTGCTTTATGACCGCAAATGCGAGAGGAAAAATCATAAAAGTTTATTAGAAGATATGAAAACCGGGTAATTAAAACACGGCTAATCTTCGTCACTGATTCCGTTGAACATCTCTTCCGACTCCGAACAAAACACCAGTTCCAAGCGCTCTATGGTAAGGGCGCTGCCATCCTCGGGCACGAAAGGCAATCCCATTCCCGCTAGGCGCGGATGGAGCGCGCCTTCGTCGCTGCCGTCCAGGAAAGTGGTAATTCCGGAGCCCTTGAAGGATTCCCGTATCACGCCCTCCGATACTGCTGCCCACGCTCGGAGCAGAGAGTCCAGGACATCTTGCCGCGACAGCTTCCGTCGGATGCCTTTGTTGGTATCTCTTAGAAACTCTTCGACTTCGAGCTTCGGCGCATCGTCTGAGTGATCTAATTGCTGCGTTCATACCCCTCGGCTTCCTCCGCGATAAGCTTCGAAAAGATACTGGACAATGGGCGCTCGATGATTCGTTGGCAAGTTTTGTGTATCTCCTATACGTGACGTAATATATGGCCGCTTGTCCGGTTTTTCCGAAAAACATACGTTCTGAAGAAAATAGGAGGTGAGCGTTTATTTGAGCATAAGCGGATGCTCGGTATTTTACGTTTCACACGGCCGTGGCAAAGCGAGTGTCGGCGAGAAGAAAAAGGACTGCTGAAACGGTGCTATTATAGACGCAGACTATTTGTTCTATTATCCGCAGCCTCGTTAATATCCAGTAATCGCAGAAAAATCGCTAGTTATTGAAAAAATCCGTTAGTTGTAAAAATTTTTTTATAGGCGCTGTTAAACATCACCAAGGGATGATCGCACTAATAAAAAGGCGCAAGGTGGTTGCCGCTCTTTATGGGAGTGTATAATAAGCAGCCAAGAAGAAACTAACTCTACAAATCATTGTACATATTGTCTGGTTGGCGCACCGCATTAAGATTTGTGGCTTCACCTTGACATAGTCAATGCATGCCGTATGCTCCACCGAAAAAGAGATAGGATACATAAGCTGTCAAACTAGCTTCGGAATCGGCTACACCATATGCACGATTTTTCGCTCAGATAAGACTGATGGTTCCGGCTTGCGCGCGATTAAGCTGCCACCAGGAGTTTAAGAGTCAAGCACCCAAAGTTCTTAGTTTTTGTTTCACATAAGGAGCCCGTTACTGCTTGTAGCCTTGCGGCATCACAGATGCAAGCATACGAAGGTTAGCCCCGTCCATAATCTTTGCCGCTTGTGACTCGGAAGAATTTAGACTGCTTCCTTAGGCCGAAATACGAGAGTGAAATTTCCTTCAGCTTTTATCGCTTTCACTGTTTCCTTAATTTCACCCGACGAGTCCTTATCGGTGCACCAGCAAAGTAACTTGTTACTGATTGATAAATCAGTTCCATCCAGCCACGAGCAGACAGTGCTTTTGGCCATGACACCAGGCGCTCACAGCCTAATTGAAAATCAACTGTGTTCCTTAGTAAGAAGAGTAATGTAGCGTATTAAATTAAAATGCCGGCCCAACAAACAGTGCTACAAAATGTAAGAACCCAATCAAAATCAACTGCAAGTTTTTTGGAGGTGGGCGTAGTTTCTTGAAGAGTGCAGTATATTAGTGAGGACAAATCTGGTCGCAAATTGGAGCGGAGGGAAAGACTTCGATACCATTAATGGTATAGATGTGGGTAAATAATATACAAGAAGTGTTCCTGCGAAGTAGTCGTATTCCATCAGAAAGAAAGTGTTAGAGCGCGATTTTTTTTTTTGCTGCAGTAGATGCAGCATTGTCTTTCAGCTCCCATTTATTGTTTCGATCGAAAACATGTATTTCATTCTCTGTAGCCTACGTAGGCCTCAAGAAATCAAGTCCGTTAGTTTTCGAACGAAAAGCAGGAATAGTTAGTTTTACACGCGCAAACAAAATTTCTTGCAGAATATGACAATAGCATGAAACTATTATTTTCAAAAACCTTTATGTAACGAACACTCTAGAAATATGAAATTGCTGCCTGTTTCCAAGAAACACACAATGGAAGAAATGAAGATAAAAAAATACACACTATTACAGGCGGAAAAATCTGTAGGCAAGAAAATGGAGCAAGAGTTGCGACCAGGCTCGCGGTTTGCTGAAATATCTCTCACTGATTTCCGTTGGCAGATATCAACGCTTCCCCGGATAGTCCTCCAGCCTGCACAAGTTTCGGTGGCAAGAAAGTGCGTCTTCAAAGAACAAGACTAAGGACCCGGAGAGAGAATACCGAGGGTTTACGCCGTCTTCTTGACGCTGAAGTTGATAAGACAAGCAGGACAAGGAAGCATAACGATAAATCCAACCCAACCTCCGCCCCCCCCCCCCCCCCCCCTCCCCTCCCGCTCCCTTTTTTTGGTTGGCTTTTCCGCTTGACCCACAAAACTCGTTGCTTTCAACATCACCTAGACGGCTTCACGACAGCACTGCAGTGTGCTACTGTGGAGACAAACCCAGACCGAAATCTGTCACTTCACTCATCATGACCGCCTATTGGTAAGCAGAAATCGTCGTGCACTTTCGGAGTCCGCCTCTTTCATTCGTCTTGAGCTTAAAAACCCAGCAGATCAAACACACTAGACACTCTGCAAAATAGATGCACTACGGGACCGGTGATGTCCAACATACGTAGAGAAATATTTTGAAAATTCAAAAGCTGCAAGTTATTAGTATAGAAATATTGAAGTTAATAATCAATTCTTCTGTTATGTAGCAAAATATTTTAGTTATATTGTTTCTATCGCTCGCACCGAACACTTAAGACTGCCATAAGAACCAATGGGGAAAGCTTTTTGTTAATGAAAAAAGTTTTATAGCAAAAAATTGCGATCTTGCCAAGTGGAGATCTGCGGATATATTGATTGTTATAGTGAAAGCTTACAATATATGAGAAACTAGCGGCCATAAAGTCTTTTCTTGTTTTTGTCCAGAATTCTTGGGCCTGTGCACGGTAATTTCAGTTTTGTGCGTGGAATGGCCGCTGAACTGTTGCGCAAATTGATATACGCAGCGCCACAATGGCCACGATGGTTAATTCGCCGTTCGTTGCATTTCTTCGTCGGAATGTTGTATTATTTCATGAAAACGAGACATCAAACGCGTTGTCTTAGGGAGTTCCCAAAGAAAATAAATATTACTGTACTGTACCGGTGTTATTGCGATAGCATTAGACTTACATTATGTCACAAACCTCACTGACTGGTCGAGAGGGTGATGTAACAACCTTGTGACGTCATCAGAACTTGCCCACTGTGGCAGGTGGTAAGCGAACTAATTAAAGAGGATAAACTAAATTGCCCCCTGACCACCGCGACCCTTCACGTCATGCGATTTCGCCTCCTGCGTTAGTCTGAAATACCACTGACTGATCACGATTTCGATTACATCAACAAGGCCCTCAACCGCGTCTCCGAGAAAGTTTGATGTACGCAGGTTGGAAGTGGTTGGGTGGAATCTCGGCCACCAAATTGGATGAAGACGCCGAACAGATCTACGAAGACGAACTGGACGAAGATATACTCAACGCGAGAGAGAGAGAGACTCTTTAATAAAGAAACAGGGAATTTGGCCGGCGTTTCAATATCACTGGCATGCTACTCTGCGTAGGGAGGGGAATTTGGGAGATAAAGACTGAAGGAGAGCAGCGTGGAAGAGGTGGAAAAAAAAACGAAGTTAAAATGCACCCATGAAGTGGGTACTAAGGATGCAGTGGCGAGTATTGATGTAACCTATGGAATGATAGAGTGCATAGTCCGACGAATGGGCTGACGAAGTTCACTGCAAGAAGAATGCATGAGGGTAACCTGCAAGTGAATTTAGAGCTTATCGAGATGTCCAATGTCTTTTAAATATGTAACAAGAAAGTTCATTGCAAGTCTCTGTTGCCTGAAGCAGGCTAAGGGGCCTAAAACTTTGTCCATTGTTAGGGGCACTGGGCAGAGCTTCTGCATGCAATGTTCATAGTACGCACGCTCGTTAGCATACGCAGGGCACTCAAGCAGGATATGTTCCACAGTTTCTATCGAAGCACAGTTGTCACAATGCGGACTGTTCATTTGTCCAAAACGATATCGCAGGCCATTTGTATATGCAGCATTCAGACGAAGTCGGTGATAAAGTGTTTCGAGTTGTCGGGGAATTCTGGGTGAGAGTCTTGATCTAAGATGTGGGTCGATTGAGTGAAGAAATTGGTACTGATGTGTCGGCAAACTCCAAAGCCGATACGTTTCTTCGTACGCAAAACTTTTAGCCATTTGGGACGCATCAGATTTCGTGAGAAAACTTCGAATGTATATCTGATGTTGATGGCCCTTACGGGCCGCTTCATTTGCTTTTTCATTAGCCATAATGCCACAGTGAGCAGGTACCCACTGGAATGTTATGCAGTGGCCTGCGGCAATAGTTGAATGATGGATATACCCAATGTCCAGGGAAACTGGCTGGTGATTCGTTTTCTTCAGCAGGTTGGCCAGGATCTGCAGAGATGCTTTTTAATCGGTGAAGATAACCCAACGGCCGGCGGTTCGACGCAGGATGTAAGAAACAGCTTCCTTAATGCCGTGAAGATCAGCTGTTGTAGAGGAGGTCCTCCGCTGCAGCCGGTAAGAAAGGGCATGGCCTGTAGAGGGCACATAAAGGCCACAAGAAGAAGTTTCTTTAGTAGTTGAACCATCGGAGAAGATATGGGTGTGCTGCGTATATTATTCGATTAAGTAGGCGAGAGTAGCTTGCAGAAGTGCTGCCTGTGGCATGCGGCTCTTTGCATTCACACCTGGAACAGACTTCTTCACCTTTAGAGGAGAGAGTGTCCATGGAGGAAAGGCCAGATGTAGTAGTTTCTGAGGCTGAATAATAGTAGGAAGGGGCAGGAGCTGCACTGCCTGGCCAAAGCTAGAGTTGCTGTTAGTTAGGTGGACACGGTGTACGAAGTGCTTCTTCCCTTGCAGGACATGGCGGAGATGGGTACGCATTGTTTCCTGGGCAGCAATTACCTCTAGTGGGAGACATCCTGCCTCCGCTACTGTTCCTGATGCAGAGGAACCCTTTGGGAGGCCAAGGCATATTCGCTGGCAGTTGTTCCGTGCGGCATTGAGAGTCTTATTGCTTGATGTAGATAATCTTTGAAGCACTGGTAGACAGTAGCGCAAGGTTCCTTCAACGTAGGCTTTTTCAAGCAGAAGCATTGATCGGCAGTTGCTACCCTACCTTGTTCCCGCCATGAACCTGAACTCTTGCGATGCTGCAGTAATCCTCGCACGGAGGTTTTTGATCTGAGGTGACCATGACAGATTATAGTCGATTACAACACCCAGGAATCGCTGCGATCGTACATATGGCAGCGATCGTCCGCCTAGGAGCAGCGGATATCGGGCCATCGTTTTTCTTGTAAACGCCATTGCAGCACTCTTTTCTGGCGAGAGACGAAGACCTCTGGAAGCCAGGTACATCGAAATGTACAATAGTGCTCTCTGAAGGCGTTGCTGGGTAATATAGCGCGAACGTGACGCGGTCCAGATGCAGATATCATCAGCATAAATTGTTATGCGGACCCCTCGCAGAAGGTGTCTTCTTATGTGAATAAGGACAATGTTGAACAGGAGAGGGCTGAGCACCGCTCCCTGTGGTACGCCCCTCTCCACTGCGTGAAAGCGTGTTGGACAGTTTGGAGTGGTAATAAAAATTTGTCGTTCTTTTAAATAATGCCCAATCCACTTGTATAGCCTTCCTCCAAGGCCAAGACTGCCAAAGGCTGCGAGAATTGCATGGTGAAAGACGGTGTCAAAAGCGGCCTTGATGTCTAGGAAAACGGCTGTTGGGATGTACCCAGCATGAAGGTACTCCTCAATTGATGAGACGAGGGCGATGATATTGTCAGTCGCAGACCTGTTTTGACGGAACCCGTTCATTTCTCGGGGGAACTCATTTCGGCTTTCTAGGAACCAAGTTATGCGCTTGCAGATCATGCGCTCCATGAGCTTACCTACGCAGCTCAGTAGGGCAATGGGCCGGAATGATGCGTAGTTTGTTGGCTGCTTACAGGGTTTCAAAATGGGCTCGATTTTCGCCAGCTTCCATTCCGTGGGGACCTCACCAGCCATCCAGGAAGAATACTCAACGCAAGGTTAATAAAGATATGGCGACAGTGAACACTTTGTGCATGTGGTGATTCAACTGACTCAAACGTAGAACCTTGTAACAGCAACGTTGCTTCTATTGCTATCGCATTCCATTGTTAAGGTGACCTAAGCGCCCGTATAAATTTTATTTTGTTATAAAACGTTTCGTTATTACGACTATTAGCTGTAACTGCGTGTCACGCTTTAACTTTGAATATGAAAACTTTTGCTTTTCTCGCGGTTGTTGCACCTATTGACATCTAGAAACCACCACTATTTAAGCGCCGCAAAAATATAGTGATCGGTATCACAAACACACTTCATTATAAAACTAAAATAAAAATGGCTATCGATGCGTTTCTTTTAGTTGGCCTTACACAACCGAAACAAAGAGAAAAATGTCTTATATAGGCTTGAAACATAAGAACTTTAGCCTAAAAAAACAGCCGTCACTCAGCCTCTTGAGAGAATGATTTAGCATCAACGGTTGCTACCATATATTTCACACTATAAAAGGACAAAACGTCTTCTAACTAGGAAACTGGGAAATGGCATTCACCTGCCAGAAAACTGTGCGAAAGGAAGACTGTAGCTTTATTTCTGCGCAAGCATGCCAGAATCCATTGCTGAGGCACTGCGGCTGGACCGTGTGGGGCTTGAAGTCGAAATATCGACTTAGGAAAATTACACCTTACACCAACAAGCAATA
Organism: Amblyomma americanum; assembly: GCF_052857255.1. Taxonomy (NCBI): domain Eukaryota; kingdom Metazoa; phylum Arthropoda; class Arachnida; order Ixodida; family Ixodidae; genus Amblyomma; species Amblyomma americanum. Next base: position 102,662,559 of record NC_135501.1, read on the forward strand.
TTGTCTGAGTGAATTAAGAAAGAGCGTCGAAGAGCGTCATGAATCTCAGCTCTGCGTCAACGATTGGTCTGCAAGTTTGTTTTTTTTTCGAGCAGTGTGCCTGGAGGCATAAGTTAAGGCATAAAAAGTTAAAAGCAGTGAAGACTACTGAAGTAGTCGCCGAGGTTACCGATGAAATGATTGTTCTTAGTCCACTTCACATAGTCACATTCGCGTTTTCAAAGGAGGCTTACCTCTCGGAGGAGCGTTTTCTAATAGCAGCCGTCGCTATACACGTCCACAATAAGTGCACACATCACAGATTCTGGAGCAGCGCCACAGTGAGGGCACCTGTCAGTTGCAGGGAGACGTTTTTCACGCCACCAATGATGGACAGATGGTGTCAGAGCTCCCCAGCCCGAATCCGGCGCACGGATACCTCCTCCTGCCGAGTAAGATTACGGGGGAGAGGGTGCAAACAAGAAGGAATTAGAGCGCGTGTTCACTGGCGCAGAAGTTGTGAATCGGAAACATGGCACAGGAACGAAACTGGGAGAGGAGGGTGGCTGGTCGTCTAATGTGGCTGGAATAAGAGGACAACGATAACGGCAGTGTTTGTTAATAATGTCGCCACCGTGCCTTTTTGGTACTAGTCAGCACAGAAATTCCTGCGCTGGTTATTCAGTTTGCCTGCCAGAAGTTAAGCGGCACGTGAACCGATGGGGCTCATAGTTCATTGGGGCTGGAGGCTTGCGCGCTTTTCTACGCAGCGGGAAAAGTGCGTGTCTTTTGTCGCCCTATGAACGAAACCTCAATCTTAAGTTTGTGAGTTTGGTTACAACACGAGGTTTTCTTTCTTGCAGCTCTGGCTTGAAACTGTGTCTCAAGGAGAGTTATGCGGATGATCAGTATACTGGTTGGAAATGAACCACCGAGCAGTGGTATTTGGAGCGCTTCGCTCTATTTTGAATGTGCGCTACTAAACTGCTTTTCTACGTTATCGCTACATTTCACCGCTCCAGATACCTCTCGTGTTTCTGGATTGGCACTGTCTTCCACATAGTTTAGCTTTAACGTTAGGTGGGCTAGATGGTTACGAAAGATCTTGAAGCTAATGGCGCAATATGAGACAGACGCCGTAGAACAAAGAAAGAGACGCACACCTCTCCGCGTTTGTCTCGTTATTTGCACAAATAAACATGTGTCAGATTTCACTGTTCGCTTCACGATGTATAATTTGGTATACTGCACAAGGCGGTAGCCACATTCATAAATATTTGCGCCATGAATCTAGAAAACATCATTACCGTATTGACGAGCTCAGAAAACTGTTGTAACAGTGTGCTACACGGGACAATTTTGAAGAAACCTGTATTATGGCTCACTCATGTCTCGTCATCAAGATGAAAGAAGAGAGACGGAAGTACCTTACCAGAACCAGGGATGGGCATCCTCAAGAGGGCGAACCCTCATGAGGGCTTCCTCACCCTCACCTCATGAGGATTTCACTCTGTGAGGTGAAGGTGAGGCAGTATGGGCGCATGAAAATTCGTGAGGACGAGGGTGGGGGAGGAAAGACATGGTGAGGTGAGGGCGAGGGAGGGAAGGCATCATGAGGTAAGAGCGAGAGAGAAATTATACCATAAAGTGAGGATAAGGGAGGCCAAGATACATTTACTGTTTGTGAGGGTGGATGCCCGCACCGTACTCAGGGCTAATTTTTTTTTTCTGTGCAGCCCGTTTTAAATGCCTATTTTAGAACGCTATTTATTTGGGTGAAGGTTGCTGTGGAAGACATAGTTTCTGCAGTCAGGAGATACACGAGGCGAACACGAAAGGCGGGGAGCCGCACGTTTTCTCCGTCACCTAGATGTACTACACCGCTGTGAAAACAATGCCGAAAAAAGCGCTCATCGAACTCTAAAGGCTTTTTTTAGAAACAGTGTAAACACTTGAGTGAAACACCCTTCATGGTGCGCTAACAAGGGGGCACTCGCCGGGCCACGCGTTTGGCTCCCAGTCCAATGGGAACCGTGGTACCGCAGCCAACATTTTCATTATCTGCCCCAAGTCTATGAGATTATCAGAGTGTAGAGTAAAACGTGTAAAAATTATGCCAAGCAAGGCTGCTCAATTCCCAAGTTCTAAGCCTTGTTTCCGGAACGCAGTCTGATTTCAGCTCTGTGAGGTTTTATGGAATTTGCTGCAGCGCATAAAATACTGCTACGAAATTCCAATGTCAAATCAACGCCAGTTGTGGGCGTTTGTGTGGATTCTTTTCATTCACGCTGTGCGTAGTTCAGTACAGTCGTATCTTCTTTCTATTTTCGCTCGAATTGCGGTAGAGGAAAGCGGTGCCGCAAAGTGGTGGGCAAAGCCAACCACTATAGATATCCCTACCAAGGAAATAGATCAGCAGCTTAACAACCTTGGTCTCAATCATCTCTCGCTTGGCCTTGCATTGTACGATGTGCTAAAAAGAAAAAGGTGTACTGCTCTCCAAATAACTAGAACAAATCTCTTGGTTTATTTCTGTCTCCAGTGGGACATGTGACCACGTAATCGCGCTCCTGATTTTATGAAACAAATTTCTTGCAGGCATGGTTATTAATTTGCACTCAGCGTTTGGGTAAAGCGTGGACGTGGAAGCAAAAATCACGGGCAGTTTAGCCTGGGGTTAACCACAAATTATTGTCCGCTAGCACCATCAGATCTGGTTTCGCGTGGTTTATCTTCACTTTCGATGCATTTGCTTGACCTGAACTGGCTGACTTTCGTTGATATATCATATTATGTTAGTTTGCGTGATATTGCACTGCATGATTTTAGACAAATACTGCGGTAGAATTGGTCATTCCCTACAGTCAGAGATCTTTGTTAGACCTGATTCCGCTCCTGAACAGAGTTGCTACGCGCTACTGCACTGCGATGACAGGTGCTGTCATTGGTTGGGCTTGTGTGACCCATGTTGGCTCTGAAGAATCTCCCGCGACTTATCATTAAATGAACCGCCACGGTGGGCAGCTTGTGATGACTTCACAACGTCACGTGACCAAAGTGGCCCACGTGGTAGAATGTGGCTTCTGACAGACATACAACCGCCTTTCGACGGAGTGGAAGCGCTAGGGCACTACAATGACTACCACAAGAGTCGTTTACTCTAGACATGGGGATTTAGTGATTACCTTCAATCAGCCCAAATTCTGCATTCCAGCGGCTCGTTTGATTGTCAAGTGGCCTGAATAATATTTTATTTTAAGCAGTAGAATAAGAGCTCCACTGCAGCTGAAAGCTGGCGCCGATATGAGTGAAGACACTAAAGACAAAAAAAAACCTCATAGCGGAGGTAGCGGAATCCGAACCCGCGGCGGCGCTAAAAAATTAATTCCGCTGGCCGCTGCTTCTGACCACTACGCCAACTACGCTATCGGCACAGTTTTTTAAAGCATGGTATTTATTAAATTCGAAATATATTCATTTTGAAATAAATTATTTACAAGGGCTTTAGGAAAGTACAGAAAGACATCGCAAATAAATGAGCCGATGGTGAGGCAGCCAGCGAGTATCGTCCCTTAAGACACCTAACATAGGTCGCCTGTTCGAGTCCCTGCCGCCAGCTAGACCCTAACTTAAGTAATAAATTTATGCTGCACGAAACGTCAAATCGTATGCCACCGGTCTAGCAGTGCATGTAGATAATAATAAAACGTTATAAGTGCCTGCACGGCACACGTAGGCATTCAGTGCGCGCCAAAAGTAAAGGCAGAGCGAAATTTTGGGGCTCAAGTCGTAACTGTTTCGGCTTTGTCTCATGTATTAGCTCAAACAACACAATATAAGCATCTAGCCTCTCGTTAAATCGTGCATTGAGGGCTTGTCTTGTATGTTTATTACTCAGTAATATCAACAGATGTTGCCAACTACAAAAAATAACTCGAGTTTTAAACGACGGTTAGTGAGTGTGAGAGTGAGGGAGGGCCGACGATGTGAGGACGAGGGCGAGAGAGGGCGAGCAAATTTTTCGAAGTTAGGGTGAGGGTGAGGCAGGGCCGGATAAGTTTTCAAAATGAGGACGAGGGTGAGGGAGGGCCATAGATTCAAAAGTGAGGGTGGGGGAGGAAAAGTTAAATTGAGAGCATTTGCCCACCTCTGACCAGAACATCGCAATCGCACATCACCTGTATTGCTTGGGATTCGAATGGTATGATGTTACCCTATTTCAAGTGAGGACAGATTACAGCACGCACCTATTTTTCAAGTTTGAGATTGCTTCACTCTTTATTTGCATCTGGGGACAATCATTGCTCGTGGAGGTCGCTTTGAGGCAACAACTCGGCTACTTAGTGTTAAGAGCGGGAGTAATTGGACGTATCTGCTGGTTTGGTTATGCAAAACAATAATAAGTTGTGCATGTGGGTTGTGCAAATCTTTGTAATATAAGAATACCTTCGCTCCAAAGGCGTTTTATTACTACTTTCTGCCCTGTTTTCGTATCGTTTATTGTGCCGCATTTGACATCCTTTAGCGGAAACAGGCTGAGCTAAAAATGCTTTTCTAACACATTAACATATTTCGTATTCTGCATTTTTCGTACCTATGCTTAAATTGCAATACGAATGCTTTTTAAGTATGCTAGGAGTTATATTCTGAACATACTTACAAATGCACCAAAAACGCATTTTCTGCCCGCTTAGTATATTTATTATACATTAAAGGTGTACTAAAAATACACATTTAATACATTAAAATGTACTAAAATATACAAAATATACATTAAAAGTACTACAAATCTACATTATATATATTAATGGTATACTAAAAATATACATTAAAACCATTACACTGCATTAAAAGAACACTAAAAAATACAAAATTAATACATTAAAATATACACTTCAGCTCGGATTGCGAAAGGTGCGCTAGACGGATTCACTGGATAATACTGATCAATCTTGACAACAGCAGAAGTAACGACTGAACTGGTTATAAGCATCAGGAGACAAACACAGAAAAAACGCGTTTTCATTAAGACGTCTATGCCAATGAAAGGTCTCGTGAACGGACCTGAACGTAAAAGATGTCGCTACGCAAGAAATGCTGACGGAAAGTGACGTCAGCAAACAGGAACTTCTCCCACAAGCGTAATACCTGGCTTGGCGTATATATACCTCCCAATAGGAGACACAATATCTTGCCCGGTGAGGGGCTTTATGCGCAAATGGTCCCCCAAGTTGTCGCACAAGCATCGGAGTGATCGCGTTCGAATATGCGGTCGATCTAGAACCGACTTGTTAGTCGTAACTTGCGTCAGGCATTGGTCAAGAGCCGAACTGTCAATCATAAATACATGGGCGTCCATGGGAGCCGGTCGACCTTGCCTCTCGGGGTCCTTTTCGCTTGCACCTTCGGACCCGGAGGCGTGCATGGTGTCATTGCCGGTATAATGCTATCACGCTGTCCACACGTAATTAAATAAGTAGTGATTGCCTCTCTGCTAGAAGTTAACAGAAACGAATGGACGACTGAAAAGGGAGAGTTTTCACTGTTCTCGGAAACGTGATTTCGAGCACTAGGTTGTTCCACGGCAGCTTGAAGTGTGCTACCTGACAGGTGCCCTTACTGTAGCGATGCACCGGACATTTGTGATGTGCGGCACTTGTTATGGACGTGCCCAGCGACGGCTGCTATCAGAAAACGTCTCCTCAGGGAGGTGGGCCTGCGGTGGAACCGCGAAAGTGACTACGTGAACTGGACTATGGACAACCGTTTCATTAGCAACCTGTGCGACTACCTCAGCGCAACGGTTCTTCATTCCTTCTTTTAACTTTCAATCCCGTGCATTCCTTCCCCCCCTCCCCCCCCCCCCTTCCTTTTTCAACATATGCCTCATGGCGCACTTCTAGAATAAAAAAAACAGGAAGTGTGCTGCAACTATGGTGACGCGGACTACTCATTTTTAGAGTTGAAGTATACTACGCACGAATTAATTTCGCATTTACGAAAGTGCACTTTAAATGTATTGCCAACATGTCCTTTCCCGAAACGTCATTTCGAGCACTAACTGTTCAACGGCAGCTTGTAGTGTGCTGCAAATAAGTTTACGCGGAGAGTTCTTTCGTTAGAGCTGAAGTGTATTTTGAACGAATTTTTGCCGTGTTTGCGAAAGTACACTTCCAATACATTGGAAACCTGCAAAGGCCATTTACGGAAACGCAATTTCGAGCACTAGACTGGTCTACGGCAGCTAAAAGCGTGATTAAATTATGTTTAAAAGGACTGCCCGTTTGTTTAAATTGAAGTATACTTGAGACTAATTAATTTCATAAATACGAAAGTACTCGTTTAATACACTGACAAGATGCTAAAACCGCAAACATATTTTTTCACGTGTTTGAAACGTGCTAGGAACACGCTTTAAGCGACGTATACCTCGAATGCATTAATTTCATATCTCCGAAAGTACACCTTTAATATATTGACAAGATCCTGAAACCACACTCATATTTTTTCACGTACTTGAAATGTGCTCGGAGCATGCTTTAAGTGACGTATTTCTTGCAAATTTTGAGAATATATTACGAGTACCAAGCCTAGAATTTCAGAAACCTATTTCCGGCATATTTTTAGTCCACTCATGAATACAAAATATGTTTAAATACAATATAAGTATCCCGAAGTATATTCCAAACGTATTAGTTTTCGCTAAGGGATGCTTTCTTACATTCATTCATCACGCTGCATATCCACAGAAACATGTCGCGAGCAAGCTATAAAAGGTTCTTATCACGTGGGGTGCATTGACGGTCGCGTGTTTTTACCTCGAAATGCAATAATTGGTTGCTGCTACTCTTGGAGCGCAACTGTCCACCGCAGGTAGGTATTCCTTGCGAAAATCGCATTCTCTTTGCGCACTTCCCAGAGTCGTCTCAAAGAACTGGATTAGGCCGTTGCTCAGCTAGAGATACTTGCTTTGAAACTTTTTTTTCTCTTTTTACTTTTAAAGCCGTGAAAGAAAAAAAATCAAAATTGTTTTTTGAGGACAGGAGATAACGAAGTAACTGTCTCATTTGCCTCAGTGGACGTTCGAACTGCGCAGTAAGGGAAAAGATTAAGGAGGAACTCAGATAAGAAAGTAGGCAAGAGGTGCCGTAGCGGAGGTCTCCGCAATAATTTCGACCACCTGGGGATCTTAAACGTGACCGACGTTTCAGGAATGAGCACTGGTAGAGGCGTTCATGGAGAGTTATGCAGGTGGATGCACAGTATCACTGGGGCTGTGGATGTCTGTCGCATTTATCGTTGAGAAAAAGATTCTGAGGTTACCAGGATGTCCAATCGGTGTGCATTCCCATAATTATCTCACTGAGTACTTGGGAAAAATAATCGATTCTATCTACCGCAAACCGAGCCATTTGTTTTCCTCAAGAGGGCTGTCGAATCCAGGCCGGCGGGAAAACAACTATGGCCGCGCTCAACTGGCATCCTCGGGTTTTCCTCTGTCCGAGGAACAGCAATGGTGAGCACGATACGGCGAACTGAGTAGGAGCGGTGAGATTTGTTTTCAAGTGCGCACCTGAACCACAAATATCAGGGCACAGCCCTGGCTACCATTCGACGATCACTTTTGCTAAGCCTGAACAATTCATTCGTTCACCTATTGTTATCCTTACATTTTCCTAAATTCTCCTTCAAGTTCGAGCTAAAGGTCACATCATGTGTTTAGCACTTGTAGTTTTCTATTGCTGTACCAAGATACATATCAATTGATTAATTACTGTACTTAATCTGCCTTATTATTGCTGCATAATTACGTTAACTTACCTCCGTTATTTGATGTATATATGTCAACACTCTTATCTTTAATACTAATTATGCTCATAACTAATTTGTGACCTCAACATGGTTAACCACATTGACTAGTAAACGCCTATACGCTATCTTAGTGTAGCGATCTAGCGCAGGTACGCCGCGGCGAAGCGCGAAGCTTGGCGCAGCGACCACCTGCTTCTAGACTCAGATCGGTTTGCTAGGTACGTCGTGGCTCACCTCTGGCAACACGCTGCGAAACTTTGGTTCGGACTAGCGTAACAGAGCTTTCCCTCTAAAAAACAGTTATTGACACTTTTGGAAACGATGCATAACAATGCATATAGCTTGAGAGCAAATTTCTCGTTGTTGGTCCAAATTAAAACCCACATTCGCGATCAGTAGAACACTTCTTAGAATAGTCATTTTTTTCTGAAATATCCATGCCGGTTGGAACTTCACCCCTACCGCCTCATGTTGTGGGCAAAGGGAACACTCAAATATTATGCAGTGGCATGTAGAGCTCGCGCTGCTCCCATTTCTTTCTATTTGCATTTTCTGCACAGATTTTGCTTCTTAGAGCATGAGAACGGCAATGGTCGCCAGAAACTGAAGAGGGATTTGCACGAAGGTTTCTGAGCTACGACTACATCAGAAACTCTCTCCAACGCTAACAGTCTTTCACTCAGCTGAAACCTTATCGAGGTCCCGCTGCGCTTGCCGTACGTGCTATGAAATACAAGATGACAAAAATAAGAAAAGAGAACGTCGTCGTGCATTTCGTGTCTCCACTTTCAAGTGCATGCAGGGTGCGAGAGATGGGCAATCGAAGAACGTCAATAAGAGAAGCGTGATTCAAAGCAAGAAGAGCACTCGAAGTAGTTGATCGACCGCAAAAAGCTGCCAGCAACTCCGACGAAATATCTTTCGCCTCGGCTTCGATGAAACAGGGACCATACTTGACAGCAGCGAAACCATGCCCGTGGTATTCTCTTCGGAGCTCGGTTCAAGCGCACACACCAGTGACACTGTTCGCATCTTCATTTCTTCGAAGGCGGTAGGAGCCACTGTTTGCTGTAGTTAAACGCTTGTCGTTTGGTTTACAGAAAAAAAAAAGTTCATTTAATTTCCCGCTATTGCGACCTCGACGCCAAGTGGCCCTCGAGGCAGCACTACGGAGAACAGACTCTCGTCTTTTTGATGAGAGAAAATTCTGGGAAGATCGTTTCAACAATCATGGAAGTACGAGAGCACCAGAACACTATGTATATACGTTAAAACCGCGGACTTCAAACGCCCGGTATAAGGCGCTGGGGCAGTGTTTTTATTGGCGACTAAAGAACCTTGACCAAGGTTGGAACCGACAGGCTTTAAAGCAACTTTTTCGTTTTTTTTATTGGCTCCTGTTTTTTATTCGTCGTGTTTATGCCCATCGTACCTGCCTCTTCTTTCCTCTTGCGCTACTTTTATAGGGTGTTATTAATTTTTTTCTGCCATCGCATGCTTTCCAGCGACTAGATCCTGAGAATTGAACGTTAACTCTTTTGCGGGGAATTGCATGGAACCAGATTACCAGCTTCCTAACTTGTGCGTTGGCCTCATCACTTGAAAATAATTGTCAAAGGTGAGAGCTGCAGTAGTTTTAGCACGAAAGCGTAATCCTGATTAGCTATCCTCGAGCAAGATCTTGCGACATTTGTGGGTTTGTGCTCAATGGAATAAGAGAATAAAAAGAAATCTAATAAATGTCCGCGACTCGGATTTGAATCTGTGGCGAAACGAACAGGTCAATTTCGCTGGTGACTCCTGGTTACGCTATCGCTGCAGTCGAACACACTTCATGTTAACAGTAACACACTCTCGCGTCGGGCTATGCACATCATCGTCTTCATCAACTAATATTACAAGGGAATAATATTGGTGCTTTGAGCTATGTGGCGGCAATGATAGGTCTGCGCTACATGCTTTGGCGTGCACAACGTTGTGGCAGAAACACAGCACAAGAGAAATACACATTGGCATTGACAACATTGCTGTTGAAACGCGGCACTGGAGCATAGGTCGCCCGCGTACATTGGGTAAATGGACATTCACTACGAAAAAGTTGAAGACGCGCATAAATGGCCGCCTGGTCAGTGGACACCTCCGTCGCACTATTGGGTAGGAGGGAATTGTGTTTACCTGGAAGCATCTGTGCTTTAGCAAAATCGCACAATATTTCGTGCTTACTAATTCTAAGTCCACGCATTTTTAACAAGGCGGTTGCATTTTGTTGTTCTTGTGGAGACTCAAAGGATGTGCTGTTTTTTGTAATGGTGCTTCTGACTGTCTTAAGGAAGCAATTCTACTCAAGTGATAATTATATTCTTACATAGTCTACACGCATTGCATGCAACGAGCAAAAATGTCAGTCGACATTTTATAATTAGAATGTTCGTTTCATGAACAGACAATGTATTACTTGTATGGGCACTTGTGCGAGGCAACGTTGTTTATTCTGATATGTAGTTTCTACTTTCGGAACCGTAACATATAGGTTAAAGAGAATTCCTTTCGAAGTAGTACAATTTTAGCATGCTTAGCTGGCAGCTAGCGAATATTGCAAAATTTTGACCTCGACGTGATTTGGAATTAAAAAGAATTGGCAATGCGAGACACTTCACGCCAAAGATGTAGTTTTGGTGAGAGAAAAATATGTCATGCTTCCATAGAGTTTTTCATCCTTCTCAACTGCAGTATTCTCAAACTCATCTCACAACGCGGAAACATTGGGAATCAATTTTTATCCCGCAAGTGTGAAGGCAGAAAAGAAAAATGACAGGAAGCCGAAAAGAGCCCCACAGCCCTTATGCCATTTTAATGTTTGTACAGCGCCAATGTAATCGGCTACTGGTCCAATAATTCTTCACAGTGCGCTGATCACTAGGTTATGAGTATTACACAGTGAGAAACCAGCCGGTTTCCAAATAGCCAGTTTGCAAAGACGGATAAAGAAATGCGGTACGGATGGAAAAGAAACAAAGATATTTCTGGCTCGGCGATTTGTAAATTACAGTAATAATCTTTATCACGAACCGGCCACAAAACAAGGATTCTCGGGCCGCATGCGACTCGCAGGACATGTGTTTGAGACCCCTGATCTGCAGTGTACGTGTAAACAAGGCAAATTCCTTAATTGAGCTACAGATATGTCCTTCAACAACCATCAGCTGTTCATGTTTAGAACCAATGACGACTGTCACATTTCTTATAGTGAATAATGACGCTACTGACCTAGTTTTTGTTCTCTCTCTTGACCCGGTGTTTACCTGGCCCGTGCTGATCCCATGACAAGCTCCCATGACATGCTCTTCTGATAAATCGCCTCGACAGTAGTTCGGCATGCTCAGGCAAGAGGCCGCGGACGGGTGTATTGTAATGAAAACACAATGGCGGCATAATATCTTATGCGAAAATTGTTGTTCCAAGCAGCGAGCTCAATGTCACATGATTGATTTTTACTGAGGTAAGGTGCCTCAATTTGAATATCTAGCCGGTCCCTCGCATCGAACTGTGAATTTCCGCACAAAGTAATAACCGAAAGAAGAGGAGAACGCAAAAAAAAAACACATTGCGCTGCGTGATGATTTTAACCCCCTTGGTAACTATTCACACATTACATGAAAGCAGACAATCAATTCTTAAAACCACCAAGTCGTGAAAAACTTGAGTGGTGATCTAAGTCATAAAACATCTATCAGAAATTTTATTTTTATGTCTTTCGAAATCAATACAGCGGTTATGAGCAAATACAAAGTTGTTTCACTTGTTCAGCTGTTAAACTGCTCAGTAAGGAGCTTCAAATTTTTTTTAAAGTGCGCCGCCATCTGCCAACTAGTGAATTTTGGCTTGTCACTACGCATATCGATCGAGACGCCGAAGACAAACGGCTGAATCAGAACCGCGAGGAAGGATCCTGTGACTCAAAAGAGTTTTAGGCCATTACAGAGCCGAGCCTTAAACTCGTGTTGTCTGCTGAGTTTGGTGGACCCCAATATCAGCTTCTGTCATCGAGAAATGAAGAGCTTGTGCCAGTTACCGAGGTAAGGCTCAGGATATGATGCAGCTTAGCTACTAATTACTGGTCGGCTGAAAGCACACTTTTGCATCGGGTACAATTTCAAAATATACCCACTAATTTTCCGGTGCCGACATTAACAGCCTTCAAAGCAACGTAGCACGAGACCGCGCGCTCGCTTCAACATAGTCTCTAAGTGCAGCTTTACAGATCTGTTACGGCTCTTGTCGGCTTATTACAGATGTTCAAAAGGCGACTGAAAAGCACAAAGCTGGCGTGCTTGCAAGATCACGAAAGTGTCTACGCTGACAGTTTTTTTTAAGTGGAAGAGAAACCGAATGCAACCGAGACGGTGACTTCAGGTGGGACTGTGGGCCAATGATATCAGACTATACTTTTCGTGCCCCATCGCGCCTTCGGTCTTGTAGACTGGGCAACGGGCGCCGCATATCGAAAATGGCGCGAATGCTTACTCAGAAGTGGTTGCCAAAATTGGGGTCATGTTGAGCCTTACTCAAACATGACTAATGCAGGTTCTTTTAGATGCCCTTTTGGTAAAATGTCAAATGTGCCAATTTTTGCAAAACGTTGAGCTCCATTGAGAGACTCAATCCATGCATTAAATTTTGCTTCCAGGAATGTTAACAGAGCAGAACTCATTAACAAGCTGCGTGCTCGTCAATAGCGAATCTAGCGGTGAAATGGATCGGGTTGAGTATGTTAGCCTAGAACGGAACAGAAATGCAGTGCCAAGCAATTGTTGTCTGTCCTAAAGATGTTTTAAGTAAAATATTTAAACGAAGAAGTGGCAAAAAAAAGAGACAACCCTTTTGAATTACAAGTAATCTCATCTCTCGTGCATATTTATTTCACGCCTCCAGCTCCGCGCTCTACTTCCCATCAAGGAGGAAGAAGATTGAACTTCACCATGTGCTGCATAAAATTCTTAAGTAGCCAGAATTAGTTTCTAAAAATCAAATAAAATTTCTCGCCGTGATTTTTCGTTCATGTCATCTTTCACACCGTGCTAAAAACGGCCGCGCGCTTGTTTTTCGACAAAGAAAAACTTGTGAACACTGTTCCAATGCGGTTCTTGTTTACAGAAGATATGTGCTACGCATCAAATAAAAACAACAAAAAACGCGTAAATAAAAAAAGAAATGGCAATTCCAGCCGAGCTCTTGTTTCCGATGAATATTTAGATTAAAGCTATAAATAAAAAGGTAGAGACAGAGTCAAGATGATTAGCAGTTGTCTGCCACCCGCCACGCTTCCATGATCGTGCTCACTTTGCATGTCGTGCACATAACCTTAGACGGGAAACAGTGATGATGAAATCGGAAACAAGACAAAGTGCACCAGCCCATGTTTTTTTCCTTGTATGTCTGTGGCTAGAATGTCGTATCTTGTGGCTTATCTTGGTTTTTAATCCTTACTGGTGCGAAAACACTGTTCCGTTTTGCAAACACGGAGAAAGATCTTGCGATGTTGTTCAGTTTGGACCTATAGAATCTTTCAGTGTCTGTGGATTTGTGTCAAGTGAAGTAAGTAAATAAATATATATATCAAACACTGGCGCGGTTAGGGATTAGGATTACAACCCGCGGCGGCGCGAACAGACCAGCTTTGCTGGCCAGTGGTCGAGAGCACTAGTCTATCGCCGCATCCCAGCACGCCCCGTTTGAACTCCAACACACTCTCGTGCCGTGCATAGTCCCATTCATGAACTTCCGTCTTCAGCGCGAAGACACAGGTAGCAAGTTCGCTGCCTTCATCGTCGTCGTTAGCGTTGGTGCAATTGTGCCTTCGCATGTTTATAGAAAATCGAAAAAAATTCTCTGTCATTTTTTCATTCACGTATTAATCACTTCGTCAATTCACTAAAAGCAGTTGTCGTTCTTTTCACCAGCGGCAAAAAAGATCCGACTGGTTGCACGCCGAGCTGAAATTTTCCGGGGGCTCATCTACAACGGCAATATTATTTTGCCTCATAGGCGCTAACGAAAAAAATAATTGCAGCAATATTTGGTTCCGCTTGCCGAATCATCCAGATTCTTGTGAAGATGTTGTCTTCTCTTAATGGTCTGAATCTGAAGAGGAACGCAAAAATTTACAACTATGTCGTGCTCTAATTCCTAATCGTAGCCATTAAACTGCGCTTCACGCTGACGGGACGAAGGAGTTTGTGGAAAAAAAAAATCTTCGGTCCAAATTGGAAGCGTTCAGAATAACACCAAACTGTAGTACTGTGAAAGTAATTTTACCTTGTTAATAAAACCAGACTATGTGTACTAACAGTTGTGCTAGCACGCACCGTCTTTGACATTGCCGTTCTAATACTGCGTTGAAAAAGGTCCTGTGTGAAGTCTGCAAGCAGAGTGGGAAATTTAATATTTTTTTTAAACTTATAAACAGAATTCTTGTTCCTACCTGCACGCTGGCCTCTTAAAAGAAAAGGGATCAATTGGAGGTAAAAAATGCGAATTTCAAGTTGACCTTACTAGCAGCGCTCATGCAGAAGTCTCACAACCGTATATGTCGGTATACAAAAAATCAAAATTGCGAGCAGATGTCTCATATTCACACTTTATCAAACACGCTACGTGATCTTTAAAATGTTGGTTTACACGTGAAATCTGGAACTGAATCATCCGAGTGCGTTATTTCTACTATTTCATTTTATTGGCCAGGTCATTTCCGGATCACATGGCTTCCGCGTCGCAGCCTATGCTGTCCTACTATGCTGTCGGCAGTCATTACTAAGTTTACGCACCATAAATCTTCTTCTTCCCCTATGCCGTCAAAAGGGGATTTTTGCGCCTTCCTAGATTACATCCACACAGATAGCTCATTGCAATCGAAGTTCTTTGATCCCACGATTGGCTCGAATCAAGCACACTTTCAGCAGAAATAAGCCGAAAGATAAATGATGTGAGGGGTTTCGTACTACGAATAAAGAAGAAAAAAAATGATGCTCTGGTACCAAGAACAATTACCCGTGAAGAAATGTTGCCACTGGTTTCTTTTCGCTTCTTGCCATTGTGTTGCCGAAATGTCGGCGCGATTCCCTTCCATTACCTCGCGACTGTTGTTTATTCGAGCGCTCTTAGCTCTCCGCTCCTTCTGCGAAGCAAAGCTCAGCGTATCCATACAAAATACTCATGGAAGAACAAAACAACAGACATGCATAGATAGCCGCGAAAACTTTTCATTCCGTCCAGAACATATACATATGTGGATGAAAGGAGGTAACGTGCAATTTGACTAAATCAAAAACAAACAAAAAGAAAGATAATCTCACTGCATATCCAGTCTTACTTCCTTTTCTTTCACGAAAATCGAAGGCTCGTTGCCTACTTGGTTTTTAGTTTCACATTTTAGCTCTAGCATCGGTCCCAGGGCTTTGAGTGCAATTTTGTCAAAATGCAGATACCAAGTCTTCTCCGGAGAACACGATTTTACATTGCTATGTGCTACAATACGCGGCTCTTTGCGAAAACGTGGACCCTATCAAACCACTTTTGTACACTCTAAGTCGTATATTTTCATATATGTCGGTCTGTCTGACAAAGACGTCTACGCAAGGAATGGAAACCACTCAAGTGCAGGAAACAAAAACACTTAGACTTAATAAAGAAGTAAACGTTCTTTGACGGCACGTCATTTCCTTCCTTGCATATATACATCTGTGGCCATCGAGACTTAGTTTATACGGCGAGAAAAAAAAAACAATAAATCGTTAACTTCATAGCGCAGTGAAACTTTTTGAACACTCTTTGATGAACGCGCGTGTAGGAGATCTCGTAGCCCTTCTATTTCTTCTCAAGGAGGAAAGATGAACCGGCCGTCCTCCCACTCCTTTAAGAAAAAGAATGAGTTTTTCAATTTTATCATAAGTAGGGGTTGCACTTCTCGGTGTAAACCGAGAAACACCTATAAAATGTTGCTGATTTCATTTATAAAAACTCGGTTTTAACCGAAGAAGGTCAGTTTTTCTGCGATGCATGTCACAGCTAGCGGGCTATTTATTGCCACCTACAGTAAGTTAAAGGAGAAAATGATAATACTGCTGAAACAAAAAAACAAGATGAGACAGCGGTATATTTGAAATTTAACTCCGTGATTCGGTGCTTGTGAGTTTTAAGTCATCGATCCGCAAACTGAGCCACTCCGTTGCAGATCGGGAGGCTTCAGGTCTTAGCTGAATGCTGTCGGCTAGCGTATACTCCGTCTACTAACACTTATCGCTGACTAATGGCCGTCATTAGTCAAGTAGGTTTCTCTAGCTCATGTAATAACGCTGAGAACTTTCGAACCGCAAGCCCTTACAAAGCGAAACTATACAAAAAAGGAGCAGAAGTTTCATGTTCTCATTCCATCGCTACTGCCAGCATGCTGAGCATATGATTCTGGCCTACTCACGTTTTTGTGCCGCGATCCAAGCATTAAACACCAATATTTCTTCTTTTTTATTTCGTCCGCTTTGGAACTTTTTTATGCGAATATATAACTCTTATTACTACTCTTTGTCTATGTATTGTTTCTAAAAGTACAAAATAAATTCTACGTAACTTTTACCCGCACATGGACATCATATATTTCATCCAACAAAGCAAACCATTCGTACCGAGAAAATGATCTTTGCCGAAAAAAAACGAAAGCTGAGTTTCGAAATATACATAAAAAAGCCCGCCAAATTCCCAAAAAATAAAAACCGAAAAGTCCAACCTGTAATCATACGATACGAGCCTGATAGTTAGTCGCCTTTGATGCACTTACCTGTGCGTGAACGCTATTAGTCATGACATTTCTCTACTTTTTGCTTCATATATGCGATTTGAATGAATTGGGAATCTTTATTTTCGTTTACTTATTTAGAAGCATAAATACGACCAGCGTTCTAGGTTTTCGGCTGGTGAAGGCGTACGAAAGATGCAAGCGTTTGCATTTTCCGTCTATTTGTTTGATGGTTTTGTGATGTGTTTGGGCTACTTTCGGCAGCATCTCTGCATATCTCGTGCTAAGTTAAGCAAACTAGTTGGAGATTATCTCTGTTTTTCCGCGCATGCGTTAACTAGACGAGCGCTTTTAGGCTTCAAGGATGCATGCTATAATTTTGCCTTCAAACTGCGCTCTGAGGTTTTACCTCGATCAAGGTTGTCGGTGACTGGAAAACGTATATTACAGGAATGACATAAAGCTTGTAGACTGCAGTGGAGAAAATGCTTCATTTAGCGGCGTAATCTATCTCGTAATCTATCTATCAACAGCCTTCTAGCTCGGTTTAGTGACTGTGCATTTCTGTGGATCAGCACAGTATTTATAGTCCTGTAGCCAATCACAAAGGTCGCATTATTATAGACCGGTAACGGGAACGCTCCTTTGCGTTCAAAATGTTAGGTAGGTTAATGAACCGCAAGCATTTCGACATAAGTGGTCACCAAGTATGCATTGCAGCATTCATGATAGCCAAGGCACGTTTTCTTGACATGAAACGAAAACAATTTGTCTTCTGAGTGGAATATGCAGTTGCAGCCGCGCACTTTCTTTAGTTACCTTTCTTTCTTGAAGGACATCAGCAATAGTGCTTTGTTTGGAATTTTTCGCTGCATTCAACAAGGAATTTTATACCCTTAGAAACAAACTGTAAATTGATAACTCTGCGTTCTAACGTCTCAAAGTAATACATGGGTTAAAAGACACGCCAAAGTGGTGGGATGGGTTCTTACTTATACCATATGGGGCTCTTTATAGTGTTCGGACATGACCAAAAAACGGGAGTTTCTGCATTCCGCATCCACCCTAATACGGCCGGCGCAGCCATGATCGAGCCCGCGGCCGAGAGAACTGCAGTGAATGCCAGAGCCACTCAGCCACCTCGGTGAAAATGAATACGTGGATCAGTATTGCATAAATGGCGTATATTTCGGTTTGTATTCAGTAGAGCGCAAGAAACAGGGAAACGTTACGACAGGGGTAACGTGGAGAAAATTAGACTTTACCACTTATGTGGTATACATTCCTTCACGGATGATATATCCGTAGCATGTAGCAGCAGGAAGCGAAAAAGGACTGATACGCAATGCGAAAAACTGTGAATCGATTCTCAGGTAGCTTAACATAGTGCAGACGAAGGGAAAAATAACGCCGCTGGGTACGACAGGATGGAGATTATATCAAAAAGCTAACGGGATTAGGGCCACCACAGCAGGTGCCATAGACGGCTAATCAGTACCGATGGCAGAGGGTTTGTCCTTGAGGAGAGGTAAACTGGATTCTGGCGGTAGTAATAATTTATTTCTAGATGTTCTCAAAAGGCAGGCCTTCTTCGACGTCCTTGCATCGGCGACCACAACAGAGCAACTTGCATCGCCCTTTCCGCCATGTTGCGTCAAAACACAGAAAGTCAAAACAATAACTTCAGCTCAGAACCAAAGCAAATTTCATCGAAAATTTTCATTCCGGGGGCTCCGGCTTTCTTTTATTTAGCAATTCGAATCTCCTGGAATAGCGTGAAAATTTCTATGCAGTTTGCACAGAGATCGCTTTATTGTATACGTCGGCATACTTTCTAAGAGCTGACGAAATTTACGATGAAAGACATTGCATTGCGCTTAAGAGTGCGCCCATGCATGCAGCAAGGTGCCCCAGATTCGACTGCCAAAGAGAATCATGACATCGGTGCTCAGTATTGCCGAATCGAACAGCACCCACATTCAGAGACCTGATTTTAGCTAAAAGATACGAAAACGAGACTCGTGTGCTATAGTGCTTCTCCCGTTTCCCGCTTAAGGAGCCCGTTAGTCTGAGGTTTTGAAAGGAGCTCTCACATTCTCCCTAACCGCGCCTCTATTGAGCAGACATTCAAGGCACATGACAGACGCAGGGCTTGTACAAGACCCCAGCTGGTGTAATCAACATATCGGTACGGTACAAATCGCATCTTGTTCTGGCGTGTGAGACGGAATGCCAGTGATAGTGAGCTTTGGCGAGCTCGTTCCTTGTAATGTCTTGAAGACGTGCGCCACTAAAGCAACGTTCTAGCTCTTACCAAAATCAGCATGGGACTAATGCGAAATGCACGTAACTGCGAACGGCTACTTGCAATTCGTCGTAGCCTAGGTACACCGTTTTAGAAGGGCACTTTTCACTTGATACTGGTGAAATCGGAGAAAAGTATTCGCTTTGTGCGACGAGGTATAGTTACGTCTCGTAATGGTGCTTTGTTTCCAGTCTTGGGGATCTAATCACGAAGGGTACATTTCCAACCCACTGCGCATGTCGACGAGTAAGGTTCTGGGTACGGTACTTTCGCAGACAGCGTTTTTTCTCACAAGTTGGAAAATTCTTTGGATGTATCCACGGCATCAACTGATGTTTTCAGTTTTGGTATGAATTTAAAAACGCGAGCCGCCGCAGTGGCTCAGTGGTTATGACACTCGGCTGCTGACCTAAAAGACGCGGTTTCGATCCCAGCCACGGCAGTTGATCTTTATTGGAGGCGAAATTCTAGAGGCCCCTGCACTGTGCGATGTCAGTGCACGTTAAATAACCCAAACTGGTCGAAGTTATCCGCAGGCCTCCACTACGGCGTCTCAAATAGCTTGAGTCGCTTTGGAACGTTAAACCCCCTTAAACCAAACAAACCAAACGAGTTTGAAAACGCGCTCGCACAAAAAATGCTTTCAGCTGATAACCACCATTCCTATATGTCTTTGCACTTCGTGTTCCGTCGGTTGCTCTGCCTTTTATTCAGACTGTATTATCTGTGGGACGTAGATGGGCCCGTTCTCCAAGCCTGAAAGGTGGCTATAATTCCCCTCCTTATCGCCAGAGGCTGCTACCTCTTCAGTCTCCGGCCACTCTGCTCCCTTCCTCGAAGTAATGAGGACTTAAGCCACGCTGCTCGCTGTACATAGGGCCAATTCAGACCCTCCATGCGCGCTAATCAGTCCATGATGAGAGTTCCCTGCCGACACCTGTGACTGCCTGAATAGAGCGCAGAGCTCGGAGAAAGGCACGTCTGGCTACGGATTGAACTAATTAAGCGTCACAGGGGACTCTGGACACAATATTTGCTCTTCGGTTGTCAAAGAATGTCAAACCATCCTGTGTTACGTAAATTGCCCTGCCACGAAATGACAGTGACCGGGCGGCCGGTGGAGAATTCAGTCTTGCTCAATTCGCACGGAGTGCGAACACTGAAAGACTGGTGACAGGTACAGACACGCCGTACTGAACTAGCGTTGAATTGAATGCACCGCTATACCAAGTGACGCTTGTCTGGTTAGGTCAGTACGGAGTGTTGTGGCTACAATCACTGCGGAGATTCCCTCCTTCTAATAGATTGTGTCTTTCCAAACTGTCACCGCTCTACTAGCGTTATTCATAAAACCGGCTACGCCTGATAAATGTAATTTTGTTCTGTAGGAAAATATTCCTCTGACATCATGCTTAGTAGCGCTGTGTATGTGTTTTAGATAGGGTTGCGCGGTCTGCACCAACATTTTAATTCGCGATGTGTTCGCCAGAATCATGTTAAATAATCCTTGTGACATGAATAAGGGCGCGTATTTTCTCATGTCTTTAGGCTATCAACAGAGCAGGAATGATTTTCAGAATAAAAAATAAAATGTGAATAACAATTCCAAGGCAGTGAACAATAAAAATTTCAGACAAGGTATTAGTGACTTTCCAAATCTGAAGTGCGTTTGGAAGGTGGTTTGAAAGAGGAGGTCGGTTAAATATGAGAAAAATAGCGGCTACAATACAGGGCTACGGATTAATTTCGCCCAATTATAGTTCTGTAATTATAAACGAATTAAGAGCTCTAAAACATGGAACCACAGAACGAGAGAATAAATACTCGAGTCTCATTTATTTTTAGAATCAGGATATACCAACTCGCCCGGAAAGAAGTTTTAACAATAGAGTTCTTCAACGTGAACGCCCATTGTTGAGCACATAGGTGTTTTTCAAAACCATTCCGTAAAAATTCAGCTTCAATGATCGGAATTCTGTAAATGCATTCGCGTTGAGGAGTCAAACGCCATGGACACCAAGCTTACTTAGTGTGAAAAAGCTGAGGAAAGGCACACACTGTGCTGTATTCCATTCCGAGAGAGAACTAGAAACTGATCAACATCCATTAACAGTAATTATTGCAAGTTTACTGCTGCGCAGATGTCAGATGCCCTGTTAAGAGCAACTGTTTTGATTCTCAGATGTGTTCGTTTGAATAAATATTGTTGCATAGAAAAAAGTGAGCTATGAAAAACAACAGTGCGCTTACCAGAGAAAAACAGACGGAGAAAATACACAACACACAAGGCGGCTTCTGTGTCGTGTATGTTCTCTCTCTGTGTTCGTCTGTCTAGCGCATGGTTGTTTAATTCTCAAAGGTCATTACTACCCAGCACGTCGAAAAGCGTTACTCAATCAAAAAATGACAGTGTTAAATAAATGAAGAATAATTTTAACACTTGAAACAGCGCTCATTTATTTATTTCTGGTCATGTTTTTTTGCTACCCATTATATTTTCCAGAATGCCGTTTTTTGAAGTACCGTGAAGCGCTCAGTTTATAGTAGTATTTGTTAGTATATGAATTGAAGTTTCACTGGTGAAGTGGCGATAAATCTGGAATTATTTGCAGGCTGTTGAGGATGAACATCTCGTCGCCAGTACCCTGCGCGGGACTTAGACGAAGGTACCCTTCACGAGCGTGAATGGTTTACAAAGACGAGGAGCATATATTTGCGTTTTGAAAAGTGCGAAATGTGAAGAGACACCTGAAGGAGAACAACCTGAGTTCTCTAGTTAATCCTATTCTAATAAACTGAAAATTTTAAGCCATGCTCTCAAGTAAATTAGACTTAAATAGGAAATGAACATTCAACTAAATTTGAGCCCCGTCTTCATGTCAAACAGCGAAAGCAAATTAAAAAGTACAATTTAAACATGTCAGTCTGTATTTAATGAGGCCGTTTTCTACATGCATGTTCCGAATTTTTTCGCTGGTTCTCCTTCACTCTCATTCTGAGTTCATTGAGTTCATTAAAGAGTGTTGTTCTCAAGCCAAGCGACAGTGAAACTTTCCTAATGAAGCTGGTGGAAGGAAAGCTCGTTCATGTGTGCTAACTGGCTAATTTTTTTTAAAGTCTTAAGCTAAGGTCGAGGGTTTCGTTTATATTAACTATACCGTGAATATCTGTGTTACTTGTGTCTCTTGAGCTTACAATTGGTTAAGTAAAAACTATGAAATCAGTTCGTTAGATTTTAATGGAAGGGTAGGTAGAAACGCTAGCAGATGAATGAAAAAAAAAGTGAGAAACAAGTGTCGCAGAAAGTATAAAAAAGAAGCGTCAGAAGCGAGATGAATGCTGAAGGTTAACAGAAGAAGTTGCCACTGGAAAATCGAGGGAAAAATTACTTGATTACTCACTGGCGTACACAGAAGGTTGGCTAATGAGCCATCTCGATTCGGCCCGGCTAAAATGTGAAAAAAGGTAATCAGGGGAGACATGTTTGATGACCTTAGCGTGCCATGGGTTCCCTGGGCCATATCATCATTAGCGCTTTACGCAAATCAGAAGAGTGTGTCACGGGGAGGAGGGCGTGGGCCTATTAGGGATAACTGCTCTATACGCGTGCACGATTTCAAAGGAAAAGCAAAGGAGCATGCATATTCGTGTCAGGCTCGCGAAAGAGCTGCAACCCAGTGCATTATTAAAAGGCTTGTTCCGGTTTCTGATTGTGCACCTACTTAAACTCTTTGCGAAGCACTTCAACACAGCAGCCATAAATTAAACAGAAATATGATTTCGCTTCCTGGCAACCTGTGCCGCATTAAAGACAGCAGCGCAAAACTGGCATGTTAAAAGAAAACAGAGAGAGAGAGAGAGAGACTCTTTAATGAAGAAACAGAGAATTTAGCCGGAAAAGAAAACACAATCTCATATATGCTGTCGCTTCCAGTTCATATTTGATTTGCGAAGTGCTAAGCGGCAGAGAGCATACATCCGATTTACTGGAGAATTACACCCAATGGCTTTTCTTGCTCACATAGAAATAGAGACTATCAGGGACAATTTGCTTCCCCCTGGTTACTTGCAGCGGAAATTTTAAGCACGTGCGAAAATTGTCTGACTGCTCCCGAGAGTTTTCAGACGGACGACTGCACAAATCTGCTTCCAATTGTTCGGAATTTGGAATCAATTTTGCCTAGTTGTTTTCACAAATTTTAATAAGATAGCAATAAGGGTTCCGTTCTGCGGAGAAACCGCCGTAGTTGTTGGTGTTAGCACGTTGAGAAAATGGGCCTTGGTCAAGACGGTGCTGATGTGATGACGACATGACCTCGCATTCGTGATTAAAACACCCCAGACAAACGACACAGTAGCATAGTGAGGACGTCACTTCCCAATCATTAATTGATCTACAAGTTCGTGCCGTCATCCCTCTATCATAATGTAGCGCCTCTGAAGAGCGAAATGCAATTCCGCTGAAAAGAAAAATTGACTATCCGGGATTCGAACCACTGCCGCTTGGTTCGTCAGCCAGGCGCGCTGCCCCTCGACCGCTGACAAATTCTTTCGGCCTGGTTAAAGGAAGGCCACGTGTATCGTGTGGAAAAGAAAGAAAAAGATAAAATTCATTAAAATAAAGGACAGTCTTAGTGTCTACGAAGCGATTGCAGAGAGAACTTCAAGCCACTGAGCGACGCATTACCGCTATCGCGCCATACCCTTATGGCGGAACTCTGTTATTATGGGAACAAGATTGGAAAAGAAAGAATGCTCCTCTTTGTTCAACTCGCCCGCTTTCCTGTTTTTGCTTGTCATTTCATGTGTCCCTAACTGTACCTAACAAACTCGTTCCTAACTAAATAGTGGGTCAGCGCGAAAATAGCCAAATTTTAATATGTAGCTCCGCATGGAGTCTTATACAGCCAACTGCGAGGAAGACCAGTATGGGGAAGGGCGCCTGGCCGTTCTCTACAGAACATTTCTTGAACTTGTTTTCCTCAAGAAGACGGCTTTAATTCAGTGTAAATTTTCTCCAGTGCACCAATTTTTTTCGGCACGTTTTGCATACAGTAATCACTAACATCAATTTGCATCGCTATGTTTAGCTTTATAGTAACCTCATCGCACGCTTTATGGTGGCGTAAACTGCGCCGGAAGTGAAGTGAGACATTACCGTTCCCTTCATTGGCGGTTTTGACTGCAAGTGTGTAGCGCGACGTTGGAAAGATTCCCGACTTGTTTACTGGAACAAGGACTATATTTTTTTCCCTCGTTAAAAATATGGCTCCTGGATGAATAATGGAGGAAACATGAAAGCACGCGAGCTATGCGTTTGAAGCTTCCGGTATAGAAAGTATTTCTCACTTTATCAGTTGTGTCCGTTCTCTCGTTCTCTATTATTCCTAAAAAGGTGAGGAACAAAAGCTTTGATTTCGTTTGACAAAGACCAAGCCAAATTTTTGTAAACCTTCCTTCGCCGTACTAAGCCGGTATAATGTTGACTTCCCTCCAATTATTCCTTCAATTTGTCTTAAATGCTCCTGTGAACAGTTCATCAGAAAAAGCCCCTCTCATTTCCCATGGCACCTTTCGAAACCGCAAGAGGAATATAGATTATATAGCTCGGGCAAATTTGGACAGCATTCTGCATGGAAAACTGGTGAACAGAGGAGTTTTGAACCACGCAGCACTGCGCCGAAGGTGATATCTAGAAAGTCGGTTAAACTTTATTGGGAAAAACAACCATCGCGGTGGCTCGGTGGTTATGGTCCTCGGCTGCTGACTCGAAAGACGCGATTAGACACCGGTCACGGAGGTCGAATTTCGATGGAGGTGGAAATCTAGACGTTCATTTACTGGTCCATGTGAATGGATGTTAAAGAACCAAGGTGGTCAACATTATCCGCAGCCCTCCACTACCGCGACCCTCATAGCCTGAGCCGCTTTGCGACTTCGAACATCATAAACCAAACTTATCCTATTCAGATAAGAAAGTTGCAGAAAGTGTACAGCGCATCCGGGTCTTCCGAAGTGCACAGGCGATCGTACTACGTGAGGCGACAACTCTACGTTAGCATAAATGGTAGCTAAAGACACACCGACCACAGCCATTTTGCCGCGAGATGACCGTAGGGCTAACGCAGCGAAAGGACAACGCACGGTGACGTCGCAACCCGCGAGAACCAGGTGGATATGAGCAATATTGTCTCAAAGAATGGCAACAAAAGAAAGCCACGCACCGCGCTTAATGCTATAAAGAAAGTAGCCTCAACAGATACTTCAGTAAAGAGACTCGATATGTACAACGCCTAGCAGAAAAAAGGAAGGGGAGGAAGCTTCGCTTGATTGATCCGCACTTTTTTAGAGCTGAGCAGAAACTACAGAAGGGATCTTCCTAGACTCCGTCCGCTTTCGTGATTTTGTGCAAGAAGCAGAGGATAAATTTTCATTAATCATCGGACACAGTGCCGAGATCCATGTTTGCAAAACTGTTTCTTAGCACGCTTTGGACGCGGAATAGAGCTTCTGGTATTTTCTTCCTTCCTGACAATTTATTGTCTTTTTTGAGAGCTCTGAAATCGCTTGAAGAAGGATTCTCATAGCGGAGATGTCTAGAAGAATTTTATACGCGTTGTCGGGGTACGATGAAAACATTCGAAGCAACACGGACGGCTCTCATACTGCGTGCTCCATGTAAAACTAACCCGAAAGGAGACGCAGAGGCCATTGTAGACAGCACAGGTTTCACCCGACGAATTTCCATACAGTAAGTAGCCTTTCACAATCATATTTCTTTTAAAATATTCTGCCGAAACGTATACACCAGGTGGTCTAGAGAATTGCAACTTAGCTTTAAACAAAACATCACGGATGACTAAGCGAAAGCGATGACCACGGTGGCTTTATAACCGATGTTAAATAATGCTTGTTCCATTTACAGGTCACACATCTGTTTGCTTGGCAAATAACAGTTGACGCGTAGTCATTTCTGCTCTCAGTGATCCTTTTATTGTTTTTCGTGCGCCCGCGCATTGAAATTAGCGTGGCACAGCCAAATGCGGCCGCAGCGACTGAGTGGTTAGGGCCCTCGGCTACTAGAGTACCCGGAGTTGAACCTGACCGCCGCGGCTGCTTTTCGACGGAGGCGAAACAAAAAGGCGCCCTTGTGCTGTGCGCTGTCAGTGCACGTTCAAGATCCCCAGGTGTTCGAAATTATTTCGGAGCCCTACACTATGGCACCTCTTTCTTCCCTTCTTCTCTCAGTCCCTCCTTTATCTCTTTCCTGACGGCGCGGTTCAGATGTCCGCCGAGATGTGAGACGAATATTGCGTCGTTTCGGATCCCTCAAAACCAATTTTCATTTCATTTCATTTTCGTATGCGTATTAGACGCACTAGCTTCGGTTTCGGTTCGACGCTTGCTTACCAAAGTCAAGCAGGCTTCGGACAAAGAACGGCGAAATCGGTGTGGGGGCCTATGTACTAGATCACTACATGACGTAGCGTCCTGGACAAAAGAAACCAATCTATTGCCATTTAAATTCGTGTGGCCTAGCGTTGAGTATTATTTTAACTCTGGAAAGTTAGAAGATTGGTTTAGACTAACAGGCCAACTTTTTGACCCGTTTCTTCGTGAAAATGTTTCAATGGGAACTTTTTTGATCACTTTAATAAACAGTCGACTCGGCTGCTCGCAACAAACTATCGGTCATGTATAGCTTTTGTTTCCCCAACAGGAAAGCGCATTAAATTCAAAACCTACCATATGAGGGACATCCTATTTGATTACCCCAAGGCGCGCTGGGAGGAACAAAAATGGCTTATTTCTGGAATGCTGTCTCCGAAAAAGCGTTATGTTTCCACTGGCCCCGTGATACCACATCAGCGGAATTTGGTCCCTGAGGTCCCGTCTGGGGGTTCTCAAGTAGAACTGCTGTCCAAAAGTAGATTTTTAATTTGACGCGCTTTCGTTCACGACCGATTGCAAATTTGCTTTCAGTAAGAACGGCTATGATGCGACTGTCTCGATGCATAGCGGGGCTTGGGGATTTGAGTGTCAAATAAGGCTAGCGTCTTAGAACTGAGCACCCGATAGCGGCAAACGCACTCTCGCAATTAACACGCGCGTGCGACAATGAAGCTCCGCGGCATCCTTTCGCATGGCGGTTGCCGCTTTCTGGGTAGAAACCGAAAAAAGGACGCTTCCTGAAAATTTCACGTTCTGAAGAGGGCGCTTAAGTTCCGTCCTAAGGGTATTACGCGATAATGTTAATGGGTTATGGGCAATTTAAAACGCGCGCGATATCTTGCAGTCATCAAGGTGCGCGCACAGGCAGCGCAACTGCTGCATGACCAAACAGTTGCTGGCCACATGTGTAGATCGTTGCGGTGAATACTTGATAAGGGCAGCGAAGAGGCGCGCAGGGAGATTCCTGCGGGTGGTGGTGGTGATGAAAAGCATTTATTTAGCCATATATACAGAGAGGTGCTCGGGGAGAGGCACTTAGTGGGTCTCGCCCCTTACAATACAAGGCGGAGTCCCTCATTGCGGGACCCCTTTTGCAACCAGGGCCTGTAGTTTCTGGCAGCCGAGCAGAGCCTCCTTACAGCCCTCTGGGATAGGGGAAGGGGTGCGGGGGGGGGGGGGGGGGAAGAGAAGGATTTGGCCTGCATGCCCAAACCATGTGAAAGATGTCGGCCAACTCCCCACAAAATGAGTAGCGGCCGTTAAAAGAAAAATCGAAGTGCTTGAGAACCACCGGACACAGCAGGGTGTTTGTAAAGAGCCCAAGGACAGTTCGTTCGCCAGCTTTGCCCAGTCCCTTCCTTCATACGAACCGGGTAGCGCCGGTATTCGGCACGATAGTGCTCAGTATCATCTTTAAAAGCCAGAAGACGGCTGTGATCTGGGTTAAGGTCCTTCCAAGAAACTCCTGGTGCCCGGTGAGTGCGCGGGCTGCCTCGAGTATGACTGCAGCTGTTTACGATTTCTCCCCTCGAGTGGTAGGAGCTTGCAATGTTGACGTAGAAGACGTGTTTCTTTGAGCCATAGTGACGGTGCATTCCTGTGGGAGCGTCGATAGAGCGTTTTCACGGATTTCCCGGTCAGCACGAGTGACAGGATGTACGCGGGCGGTAGGGCGGCACCGTACCGCGATGAAGAGCGCAGATGGAAGTGGCATCTTTAAAGGATGGAATAAGTATTTGAAGTAAGTAGCTGCTACGCAAGCAGCCACATTTCATGTAGCATTTTAGCCCTGATAGCAGCCACCTGGTCTTATCCGCGTATCACTGTATTTTCTGTATAGTTCTTTTTAAGTGCCTTTGCGACTGTCTGTTTTTGTTCTGTCGCTCTCAGGTGTAGCGCCTGTTTTCTTGTTTTCTTTCTCTTGAAGCGCTGTTTTGGTCAAGAATAAACCTGTATTTTGGCACTAACTGTGGGTGTGTCACTCGTTGGGCGAGACCACGGCTCGCGGACCCCGTTCCTTGGAAGGCGAGGCTTTCAGGGTTAATTCCCCTATATGCGCGATTGGTCATTCTTTACAGCTGACATTGCTGCGAGTCGTCATACCACTCCTGGAGAAGTGTTGTAAAGGTCAAGCGATGTGCTACTGCCCTGCGATGGCAGGTGCTGCCATCAGTGGGACTTGTGCGAAGTAGGTTGCTCTTATCGAGCAACATAGGTCGCACAAGTCTCACCATAGATCCCACCATAGGTCGCACCATAGGCACAAGTCCCACCATACGTTGCTCTTATCGAGCAACCTATCGCTACTATTCAATATCTGAATTGCCGCCTACCGCGGACGGCTTTTTGCTCCCAATCCGGTGGGCTGGTTGTGATGACGCCACACGGTCACCGTTCATAGGTTGCTCACATGCCCCGTTGGTTGCTTCTCTGGATATTTTTCGTGGCTCTTTTCTTTCACGTTCAATGACGCTGACGCCTGCTTATTTCCGGCAGGAGTTCTGTAGAGGCGCTGGTGTCGCCAGCGGCGCTAATGAAGTCGAAGCTGGTAGCTCGACCTCACTCGCGCAGAACAGAACACTTTCGGCAACTGTCCTGGCCAGCAAAGTCGACAGCCCACTCCGCCAGCCCACCAGCTGCGGCTACCGGGACCTCCAATGAATGTGGATCACTTTCCACAGTTCCATAACGCTGTCGCGTTAAAACATGACGTCATAACGCGCCTGCTACGCTGAAGCACGTTAGTCAGTCGCACCGCCTATAGCCTGCGCTGAACGCATTGGCTTCTGATTCTGTTGAAGCCAGACTTAACATTCCTACCTGAAGAAATTCCAATTTCTTTGCGTTTTTGAAGTAGGCCGTTCCGCAGGTTAGCCATTTCCTTCAGTCACCTGGCACTGTGGTAGCTGAATTACCCAAATATACCTTAGCTTGTATTGCGCAAATGCTAAACACGATGAGAATCTCTACCTTTATTTGGCTCACGATTCAACTGGTTGGTTGGTTGGTTGGTTGGTTGGTTGGTTGGTTGGTTGGTTGGTTGGTTGGTTGGTTGGTTGGTTGGTTGGTTGGTTGGTTGGTTGGTTGGTTGGTTGGTTGGTTGGTTGGTTGGTTGGTTGGTTGGTTGGTTGGTTGGTTGGTTGGTTGGTTGGTTGGTTGGTTGGTTGGTTGGTTGGTTGGTTGGTTGGTTGGTTGGTTGGTTGGTTGGTTGGTTGGTTGGTTGGTTGGTTGGTTGGTTGGTTGGTTGGTTGGTTGGTTGGTTGGTTGGTTGGTTGGTTGGTTGGTTGGTTGGTTTAACGTCCCAAAGCGACTCAAGCTATGAGAGACGCCGTAGTGAAGGGCTCCGGAAATTTCGACCACATGGGGTTCTTTAACGTGCACTGACATCGCACAGCACACGGGCCACTAGAATTTCGCCTGCATCGAAATTCGACCGCCGTGGTCGGGATCGAACTCGCGTCAATCGGGCCAGCAGCAGAGCGCCATAATTACTGAGCCACCACAGCGGCTAACGATTCAACTCTTGTTGTGGATAAGCATGAACGGAGTGGAGCATTTTCTGTGCGCGAAAGTTGCCAAAGTGCGCGAAAGTAGGCAAAGAGAGTCGGCGTACGGTGCATCGAAATGCAGCCGCCGGCCACCATTTCGAGAAACCTAAGTGCGATCGAGAATGAAATACACGTGTTAGCGGGTACACGATGAGATATGTGCCGTAGTTTAAAGCAGCCTTTGATACTTGCTTGACTTAATCGCACGCCTCTGGCTGACGGTTGGCATGGTGACTGCGCTACGCGAGAGTTTTGCTTTGCTTCTTCGGAAAGGCAGAAACGCACAGCAAAGCGAAATGCTCCAGGTAGTGCGAAGACTTCTTTGAGTGAAGCGTCGCACTCGCACAATGCGAAAAGTTACACTGTAGGAGACCCCACCTTACGGAAGCTTGTTCTGCTATCTTGAGTCCACTTTCAGCGTAATTTTCGCTATAGCGAACGAATGGTGTTGGACGTCGCGTAACGTAATAAGCGGCTCGGGTGTATTTATTTTGCAGGGTACACGCCAGATACGGTTATCGTAACTTCAGTTTTCCAAGCTGATACTTCACCGAATGTTTCATACAACATAGTAACCTAGCATTCGCCTTATATCACTAAGTTCATTGTACCTGCGCCGTGGGCAAGTTACAGGCCAGAAGAAGTTCGCTTTTCTAATAGATTAATGGACTCCTGGCGTACAGAGCTGAAGGATTAACGCTTGTAAAATATCGCCCTCGGGCGTCAAACGAGCTCCTAAGATGTGCGTAGGTAGCGTCTGGACGAAAATACATCGAAAACGTGGCGAGGTCGCTCTTCCTTCTCCCGTTAAACTTTTACTTCCTCGCATGATTCAGCAGTATGACGAGCGAGAGATGCCTCGGCAAAGCTTTTTTGTTCTCGTTTTTTTGCCTTCTCTGGCGTTGTGATTAAACAAGCTCATAAAGACAAACTAGAGAATGAGAAAAAGCATTTATCAAGTATTAAAGGTCTTGTCGCCGCCTATTGATGCTCTTTGTTACGGGGCCCTTACGCGGGGCCTTACGATGCGGCCTTCAGAAGCGAGGCTCAACTTCGCTCGAGCTCTTTGAGCCGCTCTGAACGCGGAGACAATTTTTACGAGTTCGTGCTGGCAACGAAGCGGATTGCGGCCCGAACAGCCACCCACGAGAGGCTTGTCAGTGGGAGCGTCAAGAAGACATGATGGCGTGAGAGGGGTGCCCTACTCAACGTGAGACGCTTTTACGAGCTCGGGCTCCAGGGGTGGTGGGTCCCAGCGACCCTCTCAAATGCAGCGAGCCAGAAGAGTGAGTCTAGAGCGTGATGTCGGCGGGGGCGCCTACGAGCGAGAGCGTGCATTTCGACGCGAGGTAGCGCTGAACACGGCGTGGTGCGTGCACTGAAGTCTCCGGGCTCCAGCTCAGCCTGAGCGACTGATTTCTTTTTTTACTTATGAAGCGGGAGCAGTTAGGCTTATCGTTGCTTTTTATTTGGCTAAGCGGGGACTATACACGAAAAAAAAGCTTGAATTCCTCTTATTTCTGACGTCGTATTTAATTCCTTAGAATTGTGACCTCCTTTGCGCTATTATTGTATTCCTTGACAACATTGTGAAACCTGCAGCGCTTGCCTGGACAAAACATTTTGATTTATTTCATCTTGAAAGCACGTACTCCCTGGATGAGGACTTGCACCAACCAGAAACACCGCTTTTACGGAAACCGCAGTGTGTGTAGTTTTAAGTATAATTCAACTGGTTCAAATCAAAGAATTGACTGCACTTACTCAGCTTGCTGGTATACAAATTATAATTTTCACTTCTGTGCTGCTTCTCTCCGTTGTATGTAGGTATATGGAAAGCTGGAACGCTGCTTCTTCTTCCTAAGGCGGTACGTACGAAGCATGTTTTTGCAACGAATGTCTATTGAGCATGATTTAGGCGGTGAGCCTTCCTACAGATTACGGTTGCTGCTGTGATGCGCGAAAAAAGCTCAATAAAACAAAACCATCAAGCAGGAATTTGAAAGAAATTAGTGTTTCAAGAACTCCTTTTCAACAATTGATCGACAAGCAGCAGTGAATGGCTAGCGGCAAAAGTGAGACTAAAGCAGTGTACGCATAGACCATAATGACCACATTGTTTAGTTCGCCAAGTTAGTGTTTCTAGAACTCCTTTTCAACAATGCATCAACAAAAAGCAGTGAATGGCTGGTGGGGAAAGTGCGACTTAACAGTAGACGCATAGAGCACGGACCCCGTAATGTTTCGTTCGCCCTGTTAGTGCTTCAAAAACTCCTTTCCAGCAATAGCACACGCATAACAGCAAAGCTGACGGGCTGTTTAAATTAGGCGCGTGTGGTAAGCAGATTTACCGTTGAGCGCACATTTACAGTATTATATCAGGGAAATTTATTTTCGTACAGGGCGAGGCTCAGTTCAGAAAACTGTAACAGAATTGATGTCCGCCTAATTTGTCGATCGGAGAACCAATATGTGCCAACGCAACGCTTTACTAACCTCGTATGAGGCATTTGTTCCAGAAGTCGAATCTTGCAGAGCAGTATTTATGCTAACTTTGCTGAGCTGCCGTCGTTCTTCTAACTTTATAGCACCAGTAATTGGCGTCTTCAGCGTACTCCACCCAATCTGAAAACTCCAGCTTAGAAACGCTGACGAACGAGAAAGTTGCCTACCTCTGCTTCCAACCACGCGGCCAAGGAGTGAGCTCAGTGAAGACGGCGCCTGTATAGATTTCGACAAATATAGGTCCAGCCTACGCCTGCACTTAGAAAAATTAGACATGGGAGCTGGATTTGTGGTACAGGTATTAGTGGCCATAGCTTCAACTGGAAAGAAAGAATCAGAGCTTTTAACACAAATATTTCCAGAACATGCAGTTTAACTATCTTAACTTCAGGGGCGTTCACGTAAACTTCCAGGTGCCCTGGCGAAAACACTGCGAAAAACGAAGCGGAAAAGGGTGAAAAAGAAGACAGGTAAAGATTGAAAGAAGACTGAGAGAGCTCAAGGGCGCAGTAGGCAAGAATTGCTGCCGCTGCGCACTCTAGCAGTCGATTCGCGAATAACAGAGTGAAAATTAAGCGGAGGGCTTCGTTCTACAATGTAGCGGTGTCACTCCCTCTCTTGACATCCTTCCCTTCGCGACGTTGAGCACGGCTTACCTGGAGCACCTGACTAAGCAGCAGAGATCTCGGAAATCAAATAACGTCGAACACTGACGGTGGGCCAAGTAGGACGCGCATGGACTTAACAGAAGTGGTCCTTAAAAAACTCAATGCCTTCGACTTTTGCTGTAAAGCGTTCTGTGCCTCACGAAGGAATTTTTAATTTTAATTTTGATTTATTTACAAATAGTGCAGGCAGCAGCGCTGCCTAGGAGGAGAGGGTTGCGTGAGTTGTAGTAATAATTCAGCAAACATTTTTTCTTTGGAATATTCAACAATAAATGGAAGCAAACAGTTTCGCTTATATGTTGTGAGGGAAAAGTATGAATTCTGGAACAGGCTTGTCCTGGCGAAATGTGTGCGTACTGCTTCACAGTGGTTCAGTCAACCGGATCTCTGAGGAGCAGCTAAAATATATTTATCACATGACATACCAGATTTCTTGTTATAGCGCATATGAAAGAATTTCAGCCTGGATACCTGGCGGCGTAGTTTAGGGGTTCTAAGTTGAGCTGGCTAAGCACATTAGTATTAGTTTGTTTATAGGAATCGCTGAAGAGGGAATTGCTTCTCGCGTAGACGACCCTCGCGTCACCATCGTAGGTCGTAAACAAAAACTCCTGTGGTGACCTACTGGACAGAGAATGCGATCCTAATCCCGGTGCCATTCAGTCACGAAGGACACGTGAAGTCGGATGTGGCCACTATCTTGACAGCGCCGTCTAAAGTCATGTGCCTTAGTTAGGCCTGGGATGTGCAATGCTGGTGGCGTATGATAAAGGCAGTCTAGAGCTATTATACTTGCTTGCCAACTCAGACGGATCGCGGCAAGTCTGCGAACGTTTTACCACCTTTATTTTTTCGAAGCCATTCTTGACTACCAAAGGGAGGAGAACTGTAGAGATCAAACAACATCTCTTAGATTGTATGCTGATTTGAAACAGAATTGCCCCCAGGTAAGTGTACGCGGGGGTGGAAAGAGTAACTAACTATTTCTATTATTTATATACCTATACAGCAGATGTATGAGGTCTGCACTTAGGTACTGCACTTGTAGCGTTAATGCGCATTGGTCAGTGCTTTCCTGGTCTCCTAATCAACAACAAATTTACGGGAAGACGAAATATTAGAGGTTTTTATGAACCTCGTACATCAGCCGGAAGATTGTGCCAGAGAATAAGTTGGACATATAGAGAAAAATGTTCTCCCATTATATGTAAGGATTGAAGGCAATTCATCTGCTAGAGCAGTAATGCAATTGCAAAAGGCCAAAGGAAAAGGAACGCCAAACCAAAAGTTGTTGGAGGGCGTTCTTTTTTCTTTTCACATAAATTTTCTTTTTATCTTTCATATAGGCGCACTCGATACACTTTTGTGATTCATGCCACGCGAATGAGATTCATAAGCTAGCTTCCAAGTCTACCCCGATGTCCACACCACTACTTGAGGTTCTAGTTTTTTGTCTACTGTTAGAGCACAATACATCTGAATGAAACCGTGCGTCGTGAGTCTACTAACTCGTGTGAGAATATGATGGAAGAAGGTAGCAGTTAGGGCCCTCCAATTTTGTTTCCTGCAAATGCAAAATTTGTGCTGGGAAAATATTCTCATATTTAGCGTAACCCACCGCGATGGCTCAGTCGTTAGGGCGCTCGGCTACTGATCCGAAGTTCCCGGGTTCGAACCCGACCGCGGCGACTGCGTTTTCATGGAGGCAAAACGCTAATGCGCTGTGTTCTGTGCAATGTCAGTGCACGCTAAACATCCCCAGGTGGTTGAAATTATTCCGCAACCCTCCAGTACGGACACCTCTTTCTTCCTTTGTTCTTTCCCTCCCTCCTTTATCCCCTCCCTTACGGCGCGGTTTAGGTGTCCTACGATATATGAGACCGATACTGCGCCATATCCTTTCACCCAAAACCAATTATTATCATTATTATTATTGCGGGAACAAGTTGCAATGCGAGTTCATCCGAATTCAGGAAATGTTATAATCGCGAAAACATTATGTCGTCTACGCTATAAAAGGAGAGGTTTGCGGTAGAATGTTTTATAGTACCTAGCACCGGAAGAGCTTGTGCTCTGCAGACAAATATTTGTCTGCACTAAGGAAAGTTCTTGTGACGTGCAAGAGCTTTCAAGTGCAATATGAACCAATTAGCTCAGATCCAGAATATCCTTCAAGAAGGAAGCGGCTAAATCCAAAAGCGCAGTGACGCAACAGGGTAAGCTTAACAGCAGCATGTGTAAAGAGATCCGTACACGCAACGCCGCCTCGTGACAACATGTGTAGGTTCTACGCTACACTTATCTCGCGATTTCTTCTCCCGCCACCACCGGGCCGCCTAGACGGACAGTTATTACGTCCCCGTTTGAACGAATTAGCGGGTCGATAACAGAGACGGTCGTAGGAGAATTAAACTTCACGAGCAATCGCTGCACGCTCTCCCTTAATCCGCTCCCGTACGCTAATCGTGTCCACTGAAGAGGCATTCACAAAGGCAGAGAGCAAAGCACCAAGCTCACCGTTCTGCAGGGCCGTCCGCCGGGAGATCGTCACTCTACGCTTGATGACGATCGTGAAATCTTCTTTGCGGAGTCGACGCATAGCGGTTTCCCGCCATTGCTGCGATACCACTGTTTGAGAGAGCTGATGTATTCGGATGCACAGAAGCAGCAGCAGTCCCGGATTGTCCGTTGACCGCCGAGGTGTTCAGGCGTTGCTGGCGTTCACGAAGTGCCACCAACGAGAAGAGACCTTCCACCACTATCTCCTCAGTCGGAGGTGAATTGTCAGGCAGAGACAATGCCCCTGCCAATTAGACTTCTGTCCATGCCTTCGTCTCGAGATCGTATCCGCGGCTAGCGGAGGCCGTTATGGCGTCCGCGAACAACGCTGGAGACTTGCTACCTGGCTTTAGGCCTAACTGGAGCTCCCACAGGGTGAAGACATAAATGGGCCTAAAGGGCCCAAAAATGAGCCCACCTGGTCGGGAGCGGCATCTCCTGGTGCCAGGAGGTGTAATCCGTCTAGAAAAGCGAAATTTCCGCGATCGTGGAATTTTTTGGTTATCCGGACGAAAATTGCCGGAACCGAAAGGAGGCGCATCCGCTCGAGACGCGCGGCGGCCGCGTAACCGCATATCTCGACCTAAATCTGGAATATTCGTACGTGATGGTCTCTGTCCAACCCGTCCCGCACAGATCCATAATATCTACTGCTCCCCGAAACTCAAAAACATCACTTTTTCGAACATCTTTACCGCAGCGCTAAGGATAGCGGGTCGCGACCTCCGAATTATAGTGGGCGATTTTAACGGCCCTCTGTCCCATGTGGGGTTATCGCAAGGAAGAGCCGCGTGGTCGCACGTTGGCGGAACTTATATCTATGCTGGGCATCACACTTCTAACCGACCCTGCCCACCTGACACGTGTAGGGGATTCCGTCACTCGGGACGCCTGCCCCGACTTTGCCTCACAAAACACATCCTACATGCAGATTGGATCAATACTGACGACACTTTCGATATCGACCACTGCATACGAAACACCAATTTACACTCGACCCTTACATCGCCCCCTTGCACAAGCCACACTTCCCGACTGGAATGATTTTCGCTAGGCGCTCCCAGTAACTTCTCTCTTAGAGCAAGACTACTCAAATTTGGCACAGGGACCTATGCAAACACTTCGTTCACACGAAAAGCAAATCCAGCTTACAGATCGTGCATCGGACGTGGCTAACCACCTGATGCACCTCTGGGAAGCTCGCCGCAGCCTCATTAAACGATGGCGGCGGCAGAAACACAATCGTAAGCTCCGCGCTCGCATATCTGACCTCGCCCAGCAAGCTGCCGTGTATGCTGCCCAGCTCGCCGACAATAACTAGGTAGATAGATGCAACAGCGCAGCAAGACAGATGTCGAGCCGCAACACTTGACTGCTCTTTAGGAGTCTCATAGACCCCACACAAACACGCGCGGAAACACAGAAACACCACACTCGCGCGATACACAATTTTCAAGGAAACACAGAGTAGCTAGCGAACGCCTTACGGTCACAATACCTCAATCAGGATCAAGATCCGCGCGGGCAGGATTGTTCGTACACAGGCAACGATTATCTGGAACTGGATCAGCTTTTGCAGCTTCACTACCTTCGCGCGGCTCTTGCCAAAATCACAGGGGGACGCCGCCCAGTATGGATAAGGTCACAGTAAACTGTTGGAAAACCTTCCTGACCGGCCATACGAAACCCTACTTGAATATATCAACGCCATTTGGAACGGGACTCTTTATTGGCACCCGATTGGAATACATCATTAGTAACCTTTATCGCGAAAGCTGGGAAACCGGTAAGCACAGACGACCTCCAGCCCATCTCCCTCCCTTCATGCGTAGAGAAACTGATGGAGACGATGGTCCCTGACCGCCCCTCGGAATACCTTGAGCAAGAACACCTTTGCCTACACCATGTTCGCCTTCCGACCTCAGAAATCCGCACAAGACCTACTTTTACACCTTCATCGCGAGGTTCTCGAACCCATAGCACCCCCAAACAATGACAAGATAGTCCTAGCACTCGATCTGAACTGTGCGTTGGACAATGTGAAACATGCCGGCATATTAAAACATCTTAGCGAGACCAACTGCGGTCCTCGTACATTCCACTACATCAAACATTTCTTTACAGACCGCTTGGCCTATATACGCATGCAAGAGACCGAGTACTGCCCGTTTGAGATGGGAACGCGATGCACACTACAAGGCGCTGTGTTGTCCCCGCTTCTCTTAAATATTGCCATGATGCACCTCCCGGCACAGCTGGCGGCTGTCGGGGGTGTTCAGCATGCGCTGTACGTCGAAGACATCACCATCTGGGTTATCACGGGAAACATAGGAGAGATGGAGAAATGCCCGCAAGAAGAGGCGAGCACAGTAGTACACTATGCTACGTACTTCGGCCTCCAGTGCTCCCCGTCCATGTCTGAATTTGTGCATATTCAACATTCTAATAATAATAATAATAATAATTGGTTTTTGGGGAAAGGAAATGGCGCAGTATCTGTCTCATATATCGTTGGAGACCTGAACCGCGCCGTAAGGGAAGGGATAAAGGAGGGAGTGAAAGAAGAAAGGAAGAAACAGATGCTGTAGTGGAGAGCTCCGGAAAAATTTCGACCAACTGGTGATCTTTAACGTGCACTGACATCGCACAGCACACGGGCGCCTTAGCGTTTTTCCTCCATAAAAACGCAGCCGCCGCGATCGGGTTTGAACCCAGGAACTCTGGATCAGTATTCGTGAACCCTAACCACTGAGCCACCGCGGCGGGTCAATATTCGACATTCTCCGAAATGCAAATTTTCCGTTCAGCTCCCTCGTCAGTGGCCCCATCCGTGAAGCGCAGGAGTTGCGAATACTCGGTCTCTTAATTAATCAGCATCGCAAGGAAGGCACGACCCTTGCCAAACTGCGCATAGTCTGCGGCCAGGTGGGCCGAATGGTTCTCCGAGTTTCCAACAAGCGAGAAGGGTTGAGAAGTAAGGATGCGGTGCGGAACGCCCTTGCCTTCGTGCGAATACTGTACTTGACTCCTTACTTCCGCGTACGGAAACATGACGAAGATTGCTTGGAGGTTGTGCTCCTCAAAATTTTCAACAGTGCCCTCGACCTCGTCATCTCCACGTCCAACGCGCGGCTGCTCGCGTTGGGGATGGTGAACACCTATCGGGAACTTCGCGAGGCGTATCTCGTTAACCATTACACGCGTCTCGCACAAACCATATCCTCTCGCCGCCTCTTGGACCGGTTACATATAAAACATGACCACCATACGAAGGAACGGGTTCGAGGGCCCGAACTGTGGAGACGCGCTCTTTACGTTCGAATCCTTCTGACTAACATGAACAAGGAGGACCATAATGGCCGGTGCAAGGCGTGGGCGGATGCCCTGCACCGCCACTATGGTTCAAAGAAACACGTCTTCTGCGTCGACATTGCAGGCCCCTACCACTCCAGGGGGAATGGTACACGGCTGCAGTCATACACGTGGGAAAACAGGTGGATGGCCTCTCGTTCAGAGCGCCCAGCTCAACTCATGCGGAGGAGTTAGTGATCGTCCTCGCAGCCTCCCATCCCAACTCTAAATTCATCCTCACAGACTCTCGCGGAGCCTGCCTTAACTTTGAGTTGGATTGGATCACTCCAGTTGCTCACCAAATTCTTCACCAGAGTACTCGCGACTGCGATCCAACTCATCGCTCAATCATATGGGTCCCCGGCCACCAAGGCATGTCAGAGAACGAAGCCGCCCATGAGGGAGCCTGCGCACTCACCGGGTAATAGGCGTTTCTTGGGAGGATCTTAACCCAGATCACAGCCCACGTCTTTCTTTTAAAGCCATTACTGAGCACTACCCTCCCGAACACCGGCGCTACCCGGTTCCTATGAAGGGACCGGGTAAAGCCGGTGAACGAACTCTTCTTAGGCTCTACAAACAACCTGCTGTGCACGGCGGTTCTCAAACACTGACTATTGTTTTGACGGTCGCTGCTCATTCTTTGGGGAGGTAGCCGACACATTTCACATGGTTTGAGCATGCGGGAAAAATCTGTTTCTCCCCCCCCCCCCCCCCCCCCAATCACCCCTTCCTCTACCCGAGGCGACTGGGAGGCGGCTCTGCTCGGCTGCCAGGAAATATAGTCTCAATAGGCCCTGGTTCGGCGGAGCTGCGCAGCGGTCAGGACCAACGCGGTCCCGGAATGAGAGAGTCCGCTTCCTATTGTAAGCGGCGAGACCCACTAGGGCCCTCTCCCCGAGCACCTCTCTGTAAATATAGATTAATAAATGCTTTTCACCAACACCACCTCCCGTATGCCCTATTCGCCTGAAGAGCAGCCTGCAGTGTGCACGCCCGGCCTTTCGCAACTTATATGAGGCGCATAGCCCAACGTTCTTCCGGTTACTAGACTGTCCTTCTGTACTAAGCTGACCTTGTTTCATACTGCTCTTCCATACAGGTGATCTAGGCTTGAAAAGTCACGCGCAATGTGCCTGCTGACTGCTGCGCTGGGGAAGAAATGAGCTTTGAAATATAGTGCTTTATTCCTTAACATCATGCGCCAAAACGTTAAAGATTCAGCACTTGTTCCCAGGCTGCGCTGTATACGCCAACAGTTTGCAGTCCTTCGGAAAAAGGTACATGTTTAACTACTACGCGAAGAGGGTACTGTGGCTGTGAGAAGGTATTACGCAGTTTTGTGTGATTAATACAGTGGCGCATAGTACAGTCTGGCCATACGTTGGTGGGCAAAATACGTCACAGTTATGGAGCGCACAGTGATAATCGTGTTGATGCAAGAACGAAAAAAAGTGAGTGTGGAAATTGCGAGAACCTGCGAGTCGGCGATAACCCGAAAATTTATAAGGTTGACCAGGATGACGGAGTGACCACAATTAGTGCCTATGCTACTGCAGTATTGCGCAATAAATGTGCTAAGCGGACGCGTTTAGATGGAGGCGAAACGCAATGGCGCCCTTGTGCTGTTCGATGTCAGTGCACGCTAAAGATCCCCAGGTGATCAAAATTATTGCGGATCCCTCTACTAGGGCACCTCTTTCTTCCTTTCTTTCCTCAGTTCCTCCTTTACACCTTACCTTACTGCGCGATTCAGGTGCCCGCCGAGATGTGTCATACGCACTGCGCCATCTCCTTTCCACAAAAACCAATTCTCAAGGAAGAACAATAGTAAACCTAAAACTCACTTTGTAAAAAAGAAAACGCTTAATAACTGCCTCACTAGCGGAAGACACCCCAGCCGCGCCATGAGTGAATGGATCAAAGAGAAAGCGAAAGAAAAGAGAGAGAAAGATGCGCCGCAGTGGGGAGCTGCGGAATGATTTCGACCATCTGACAATATTTAGCGCCTGCTGACATAGTGCAGTATGGGTGGATTTTTTCGCCATAGCCTCTTTCTGCCTACATCGCCGTCTAGTAGAGAACAGCGTCGCAATACTACGCCGCGTAAAGCTTCGATAGGGCTCTCATCATAACATCCTGAATTGCATCATGTTCCGTTCCGCAGGTTTTGGTCGCATTTCGCCTGTTTGCCCCTCTAACAACACTTTAGCGTAGATGTCTTGCAGCTCTTAAGATTTGTGGCCACTGCTTCATCGGAGGAGTTTACCCCGGAAACGAATCTAACACAATCAACAGCAGTCACGAATCAGGGCCCTTTATTTATGTTCAAAAGACAAAACAGCGGAAAGAG
Organism: Amblyomma americanum; assembly: GCF_052857255.1. NCBI lineage: Eukaryota > Metazoa > Arthropoda > Arachnida > Ixodida > Ixodidae > Amblyomma > Amblyomma americanum. The sequence continues at coordinate 102,703,879 of NC_135501.1, forward strand.
AATTGCGCACACAAGCAGGCATTTTGCTCGGCAGTAAGCAGGCGCCATCATGCTGCAAGAAACGAAAAGGGACTTAAACCTTCAAATCTGGTGGCTGACGCGAGAATACGGAGCCTTGTCAATAATTAGCCAACCGCTACTTTATGGTAAAATAAATTGACGAACGACCATTCTATAAATAGTTGGCACGACAGCGCCAGCTCCTTATGCCGGTACACTATAGATACTTGCGAACCGCTGCGGTGGCTCAGTGGTTGTGGTATTCGGCTGCTGACCCTAAAGACGCGGGTTCGATGCTGGCCACGGCGATTACATTTCGCTGGAGTCAATATGCTAGAGGTCCGCGCACTGCGCGTTGTCAGTGGACGTGAAAGAACCCCGGGTGGTCTAAATTAGCCGGAGACAGCCACTACGGCCATCTTCATGGCCTGAGTCGCTTTCTGACGTCAAACCCTGTAAACAAAATTGCAGTTACCTATGCCAGCCGTCAAATTCGTTCAGTTTAGTAGATGTTTGCTAGTAATTCCTTAAACTAAGAACAGTCTTCCTGTGCATATATTCAAAAAAATAACAAAGGTTTTCAGAAATGGTGACAAAAATCAATCCACCCGACTCCAATTTACACACCTTAGCCGTGACACTTCTAATTAACCGCTAGTGGCTCATCTCTCAAAAGTTTTCGGGTTGGTGTGCAGCACAAAGAAGAGCAGTTGCCTGCATTTTTGAAGCTCCAAATTTACGAATAGTTCGCCGAAACGTCCACCATTTTACAGTACACCTATGAATAAATTGAGGTGGCCTTTTGTTCCGTACAGTGTGGGCCGTGCAATTCTGACTAAGTCTCCGGTACTTTTACGCCACTGCGCGCGCTGAAGGGCCTCAGTTGATGATTTAGTCTTGAAACTGCTTTGCAGTCCCACGTGACTGGCTGATTTCTCTGGCGTTGAATTCAGACGGTGTGTGCTACTAAACGTAAAAAACTCAATAAAATAGTCATATTCACTCTGAGCGCAAGCCTGCAACCATTGGCATGGTTTTCACTAAAAAAAAAAGTTTTTTGGTCACGTTTCATTAACACGAATAGGAATCCTACTGTTAGCAATACCTTCGTAATAAATGCTCCCCACTGTAGTGCTTATTTGTTGAACGTGTTCTGGGAAATTATTTCAGCGAGAATATTTAGGAACCATGCTACTTTTTTGTGTCGCTTGACGAAACTGTAATGTACTACAACGATGGAAAGAAACGCGAACAACCCGGCGCCAACGCGTCCAGCTGTTAGAATATATTTCCATCGCGCTTTTACATGGGTGGTGCGAAAAAGACTTCACAGTCGTCCTAGAATGTATCATGGACAAGTCTAGGGTCTTTTTGCTATCATCGATGTAAACGCGCGGTGAAAAAAAAATTGAAACAGCGAAGCGTGTTGGCGCCGGGTTGTTCGCGTTTCTTTCCATCGAGGTAGTACTTTTGCTGCGCCTCCTTGTGAACGACGGTTGTTTTGCTGATTAAAATAGATAAATGATACTGCTGACAGTTTAAAACCGAAGGCATATTATATTCGAGGTAAATGTAAATCCGACAATAGTACATTAAGCTACAACAGAATCAAAGCGAAATTTATTTATACTGCAATTCTCATGCTGCTCCATGTGCCGAAATAATAAAAAGATCTTAGCCACAATTATAGCGAAGATAATTCTATTCTGCTTGAATACAATTCACACGCTGGGACCAAATGCAAATGCGCAAAGCATGCCAGATTTAGCTTGGACAGGAGAACCGGGAGTAAAAGTTGCTCGGAAACGAGCGCATCTGCTCTTGTTGTTACATGCTGTTACCTGAAGCAAAAAGCCGTAAGTTTCTTCCCGAGAAGTCGTATTATGACCCTGAATGCTAGCTTGAAGTGACTAGCCTATATATTGCGTGCGTACGCAGGACATCTTTAGCGAACTAGTGCGGTTGTGACATTTCTCGCAAGGATCTACTGAGGTTTCTTCTTCGTTGTTTCACTACGTTTGCTGAGAAGGCAACTCTTGTAGTAAATTTCATGTTGCAAGCGCCGTAAAAAAAGCTCAGCCGACTTAGCAAGCCAGGCCGGTGATTACTATATGTTTCACCAGGAAAGGGGGGGGGGGGAGGGGGGCTCCAACAACGGACAATATTGTCGTGAAATGTGCCATGCATGACTAAATTTATTCCGCTATAACCGGTGCGGTTATCTTTTAGCGGATACACTGTGTTATTAGTGCGCATTAATTTGGGAGAAATAGCTCCGATATTTCGCTTGCTGTGAAGGACTCCGAGTACGTGAGAGTTTCCTACTTCTAAGTTTTGTGACAGTTGTGCACTACTCGCTTTGTAGAGCTTCTCCCATTATGCTGTGCTGAATTAACTCCGGGGGAACATCTGAACGATAATGGTGATAAGAACAATGACCCCACTCAAGTAAATTACAGTTAAAAAAGCTTCTGCGACTGATCACAACCAGTTGTGTCCTATGCAGTTGACGTCACCTTATGTCAAGAAAGCCAGTCGTACCTTTCTTCTGCTGCCTAATACTTTTATAGCTTCTCTTGAAGTTGGCCGAATCTTTCACACACTCATTAATAATGGCGGTTGTTTAGACCAGATCTGCAACACAAGAAGAACTCGTCTTCTCTGCACCTTCCGGAGAAACGCCTTATGTGAACGAAGCGCACTGGTGAGCTTGATTAAGGATGGAAGCCCCTACAGGAATAACTTGCGCGCGCCTCGAGTTTTTAAACTTGTGCTCTTCTGTTCTCTACAACGGTACTGCTCGCGCCACCAATGAACTTATCAATTTTCATGACAAACTGGTGATAACGCTTAATGGTGTTTCAAATAGGTATATCAAAGCACGTTCATCTGCTTGTTCATTCATTCGTTCCTTCAATTGTCTATTCATGTTGACGTCACCCTTTAACAAGACGTCGCAGTTGGTGCACTGCAATCGCGTTGCATTCATAATTATTTTACCTCGAGGAAAAGAGAGAGGTCTACGCCGTCTTCACATTACGTCAGCTCCTCCACATTAAGAACTTATCCGTAAAAATCAAGCTCTTTGTCAAACGCCCACCAGTTTTTGAGATCTAAGAATGTAAAAACAGTGCTCACATACGGCAGTAGATATCAGGTATATAGTGATAGTGCGCTCTGCTTTTTCCAAATGTGTAGCAAGTGGCTAATGTTCAGGTGGCAAGTCTGCACAAGCTGGCGACGACATGGTCGGCACGTCCATTTCCTTTGATTTCAAATTGGTATCAATAAATGAATGAATGAATCCATAAATAAATCAACCAACCAACCAATCAATCAATGAATCAATCAGTTATTTATCCAGTCAGTCAATCGATCAATCAATCACTCAGTCAATCAGTCAGTCAATAAATCAGTTAGTGAGTGAGTGAGTAGGTCAGTCAGGTAGTATGTAAGTAAGGCAATCCATCAATAAATCAGTCAATCAGTCAGTCAATCAATCAATCAATCAATCAATCAATCAATCAATCAATCAATCAATCAATCAATCAATCAATCAATCAATCAATCAATCAAAAAGCAGTCTATCAGTCTGAAAGAAGCCAGCGTAGAAAATCATAAGACTTTTCTTATTGCGCCTGACGTCCGCTGAGTACCTCAGCAGCCGGTTTCGTTGCTTGAACGACGAGCTCAAGCGCTAGTGACTCGTGGCTTTGACATGCACAACAACGCGCCTGGCTTCTTCTACACTCAAACACAGGTCACTTGATTCAACGCGTCTTCCTACACGAGGCATAGAAACTTAAGACAACATTGTAGTCAAGAGTCTGACGGAATCCCGTCTGGTCGGGATGGTACATGATACTAGTGAGTCGCACCGACCAAAAATTAAGATGGAATGACGTTTCGGCTCCCACACGGGAGCCTTGTTCACAATGAGGCAAAATGTTGCGGTAGCCAAAGATTGTGTGGTCGCCAAAGAAAAAGACAGGAAATCACGGCTCTATCTTGAGTCGCTGATCTTCCAAACAACAGCGCATACTATCAATCGAAATGACGGGAATTTGCCACCTATCTACGCGAGATGCCTGGGATCGCATATACGCCGCATAAAAAAGGCACCACCACAACGTTTTGCCTCATTGTGAACAAGGCTCCCGTGTGGGAGCCGAAACGTCATTCCATCTTAATTTTTGGTCGGTGCGACTCACTAGTATCATGTACCATCCCGACCAGACGGGATTCCGTCAGACCCTTGACTACAAGCATTTTCGCCAGACGTATGGTCAACCCATCATCAATGAGACACGACGGTTCGTTTCGTTGATAACTCGGATTGCTGCATTCAAGGGGCACCTCAAGTTCAACCTCGCCTGCAAAGCCCGAAGCTTAATTCCTCGTTCACTGACGCTGCACCGACCGGTTTCCACAAAGTTCGGACTGTCTGCTGTCTCGAAGGCGGAGCGACAGCTTCTACAAGCCAGGATTCTTGATTGTAAGGACACAATCAGGAAACTGGAAAATGATGCGTTCTTCGCACGACGACGACTGGAATTCAACTGTCCCGGTGATTTCCCCCGCATTCAACTCCACGCAAATTTCCAAGCTGGCCTCCGTTCACGAAAAGCTGAGCATGCTCATGAACACAAACTAGAAAGGCTAATGCAACGCCGAAGAGACGGGTCTCCGGACGCCCCAAATAGGTTTGTAAAGAACCTGTCATCTTACCAACCCAACAAGGCGGAAATGTCAATCTTGAGCCTGGGCCTAAATTTCAACATTGGACCGGCCCTCGACACAAGAAAGATGATTTGTGCGGCGGAAAATGCTCTCACCCAGGTTGACCCGTCGTGCCAAGAGGAAGCACGTACATGCGTTGTCGGCGTTCTGTCCAAGTTACCTTCGCATCTCGCGATTTCGTCACTGACACGTCAAGAGAATGAAGCGGTCACGAGCCTTCGCAGTAATCCAGACATCGTGGTACTCCCCGGTTGACAAGGGGAATGCAACGGTGCTGCTCGACAGAAGCAAATACAAGGAAAAAATGCTGCTTCTTTTGGAGGATGAGGGCACTTACGCTAAACTTGCTCGGGATCCCACGGCCAAACTTCAGAAGGAACTGCAAAAACTACTGGCGGATGTCTTTAGGATGGTTCCCCCGCAGCAACGTTCCCTCTATTACTACCTGCTATGCCACAATGGTTCACCCCCTGCGATCTACGGACTCCGGAAGATTCATAAGCCTGATGTCCCGTTGCACCCTATTGTAGACTTCACGCGTTCGCCTCTTCAGAATTTATCAAAATTTTTGCACCGCGTTTTCTCCCCTCTCGTAGGCAAAAGACCTACACACATATGCAACAACCAGGACTTCATCGAAAAAATTCGACACCTGGAAGTGGAAACCGGTGAAATAATGGTATCTTTCGACGCAAAATCCCTTTTCACAAGTGTTCCAGTGGACCTTGCCGTGAAAGTCTGCACCGCTGCCCTTGAATCCGACCCATCGCTACCTGAAAGGACCCCTATCGACGTTCCAGACCTGGCTCGACTTCTCCGTTTTTGTCTGACAAACACCTATTTCACCTTTGAGAACGTCCCTTACAAGCAGATCCACGGTGCTGCGATGGGAGCTTCCATCTCCGTCACGGTCGCAAATCTCACCATGGAAGAAATCGAAGGCCGCGCGCTCGCTGCATTCACGCCTGCCCCCACAGTTTTCCTAAGGTACGTGGATGACTGCTTTTGCGTGGTGAAGAGGGAAGCATTGAAAGATTTTATTGTACAACTGAACAGCATAGAGCCAGCCATACAGTTCACCGTGGAAGAAGAAATCGGTGGTCGTCTCCCATTTTTGGATCTGCTTGCCACAAGAGATTCCTCTAGATTACATTTCAGCGTATATCGGAAACCTACACATACCGGCCGTTACCTCAGTTACAGGTCAATTCACCCAGATTGCCAAAAATGTTCGGTTGTTTCATCGCTCCTCCGACGCAGGAAAGTATGTTCCAGGCGGGAAGACCAAGCGGCTGAATCGGAACACATACGACGTGATTTCACGACCTGTGGTTACCCGGTGCACATCATCGACTCCATGCAGCGAAAACTTGACCGCCCTAGGATGCAGCCAGCCGAAAGCACAGAAAAGCGAACGGCTCTCCCATACGTCCCAGACATCAGTGATGCACTTGCGCGTATCTTACGTTCATATGGTGTGCACACAGCTCATGTGCCATCTCAAAAACTGAGAAGCCAACTTGTCAATGTCAAGCACGGGCTTAAGAAAAAAAGATTCCCTGGCGTAGTTTATCAGGTTCCATGTGCCGACTGCCCATCAGTATACATAGGCGAAACAGGAGATTTTGCACGCAGATTGCGTGAACATAAGAATGACGTGAAAAACCGGCGCGCAGAACAAAATGCGCTTGCCGAGCATTCAGTATCTGCCAGCCACAATATCAACTGGGCAGAGGCACGTGTGGTCGCCAAAAAGAGAGACAGGAAATCACGGCTCTATCTTGAGTGGCTGATCATCCAAACAACAGCGCATACTATCAATCGAAATGACGGGAATTTGCCACCTATCTACGCGAGATGCCTGGGATCGCATATACGCCACATAAAAAAGGCACCACCGCAACGTTTTGCCTCATTGTGAACAAGGCTCCCGTGTGGGAGCCGAAACGTCATTCCGTCTTAATTTTTTGTCGGTGCGACTCACTAGTATTAAGACAACATGCTGCGCTACGGAAGGTTTATTTTGTTGCTTGCTAAGTTAGTTTCCTCATTACTGCCTCAATCCAGCAGTCTGGAAAAAAAGACAGTAAAACGGTAGCATGTGCCGCCAGTGGCTACTATCACTGCTTGTAATTGCCTCGTTATTGATTATTTACGCCTCCGTAAAAGTAGAGGCTGTAAAAGATGCAATTATTGTCACTTTGCCACCGCTGGCTGCTCGTTACTACATTGTTAGCAACCCTGTTGATCATTTCCCTTTGCTCTCTGCCCCCTCCGTTCCCCTTCCCACGCGCAGGGTAGCATAACGGGGGCTGCCTAGTGAACCTCCCTGCCTTTCCGTTCGACTTTCTCTTTCTTTCACTGTTAGCAACCGTTCGCTTAAAGCTCAAAATAAAGTTACACAGAATAACTAAAACAGAAAGTTTTGTTGTTATGACTGTTGTCTAATTATATTTACAGTATCGTGCGCTTAGGAACATTTACTGTTTCTTTAATCGCAGGCTCGGAATTAAGGCGGATATCTGAACTCAACCAGGAAGATGCACCAGCCCCGACCAAAGGCCTGATTTACGCACTATACGCGAGACCATGAATATGTTGTCTGTGCATGCACAGTGAGCATGTCATGCTTGTGAGCCTTCATAATTTATAGCTTTGTTTATTCCGGCAGCTTTAGGGGCTCTGCTTAGGATTCCCTGCTTGAAGCCATATCCTCCCACGATTTGTAAGCTAATTACCGCCATATTTAAGTCCTAATGTGTGCGCTGTAAAGGTACACTTCTAGAAGCTCTCATTGAGTCTGTCACTAATCATATTAAACTTGTTTGCATCACAAGAAACATACTTGCACAATTAACATATGTATATGTTTTCTTATTATGTAGAATTTAACAAACTGCACTAAAACCTATCAGAACGCACGACAAGCCGTAAGGATAAGTATTTTAGCAAGTTCCATCATTTCATTGCAAACGTCACTGTGCAGAAATGTCTGTCATTCAATTACCTACAAGATTTCAATATATTTGTATTTACTTGTGTGAGGACGCAGTCACAGGCGATAGTACACTAAGCATACATTGTTAGGGTTGTGCTGTAAGTACAGTGTTCGCATATCAATTCGTTCTCAAAAGGTAGTGGCCGCTTCGAAGTATAGCTGTTAAACTTAGCTCCGGTCACTGCCTTGAAGGCGTAGTAAATGTTATTAGCTCGACCTTTGCTAACTACTAGTACTAACAGGTACCATGAATGTCATATATTTACTACATGCTTATTCGTACACTATTTGCAACTTTATATTGAGATTTTAAAAAAGCACTTATTGCATGATATAATGACAGTGTAACTCGATACGCTTGTGTAAGGAGCCGTTTCTTTATTGCGTTTAGCACCCAGAAGCAGGCTTAAAGTCTCCGCTGTCCGTACTATGCGAGCTTCTCAAGGAGTCTGGTAAACTCGTCAGTTAACGCGAAAGCTCAACAAAGTGCGAAGAACCATTAACATATATTTGTGTCAAGCAAATATCGGGGTATATCAAGAAGTCTTTACCAAGTGCATCTGAGTTATTAAGGCATTCGACTGCAGAATGCAAGGCTGAAGGAACACACCCGGCCGAAGTTCACAGGCGGTGAAATGTGAATGTTACCGTCTTCCCATAAGATCATGAAGACGGGGAAAATAGTTTCTAAGCCTTGCACTACGGTAACTTTCCTAGCCCACCGTTTTGCTCTCGCACTCGCTAGCCCACAGGTCAAACTAATTTTCTGCGTATATATGTTTATACACGCAAGGTAGATTGCAATGCGGTCTGCGCTTTTTACAATCGTCTAAAATTTTATTTTCTCAGTTCCTATAGTTTTTCGACAAACAGAATATGCTGTCAATTAAATTTGTGTCGCTTTTGTGAACATCACGATGAAAACCATCACGATTGTATTCCAAACACTGTTAGAATATTATCAGCCACTTTACGCTCAGTCGGTTTGCCAGTTGCTTCCCAGCTTTAACTAAATTTAAGTCATACATTGGGAGCACTGAGGAACGCATTTATGATACAGCAGTCTGAGTCCCCAAGTATCGTATCATGTAGCCATCTTTATAATTCGAAAAAACCATTACGTTCCATTCAGGTATTTTAAACTGCGAAACAAATAAGGAAGTATTCTCTGCTGCAACAGCAGCAGTTCATAATGCGGACACAATCCACATTAGATTTAAACACAAATAAGGCTTTTCATATCAACTGATGAAATCTTGAGACCAGTTCCTTTGAAATAAAGGAACTTTTCGCAAGGCTGCTGGAAAGACATCCATTTTACGAACCTAATTTCAGTGTGCCCTCAACGTTGATTGGAAGCTTAAGTGCCTCGAAATTCTGAAAAATGAGAAAGTCGAAGTTTTAAGACATTGAGTAAAAGAAAAGAAAGAATTGAACGAACACGAAAGTAATACTTTTTCAACCGAATGATACTTATGGTAGAGAAGCCGTCTACTCAGCAGGAAACCGACCAAGTTCTTTCATGCTACAGTCCTACACGACGTCCAGCGCACTCGCAAAAGTCCACTGATAGGGAAACAGTCACAGCTCCTGGTCCTCGCCGTAGCTGACCAACACCCAGGGCATACTCAATCGATGGGTATAAGTTCACCGACGACCACCGCCGCTCAAGGCCGAACAACGCAAAAGTTACTTCAGCCTGTTATGTTTTAGGAAACGACATCCATTCACAACCCGGCCCATGATATCAGCGACATCCGTCGTTTAGGCGCATCAGTGTTGGCCACTTCGAGCGAATAAAACGAAGTCCGTGCCATAGTGGGTCCCTTGCGGTCACTTGTTGAAGCGGAAACTTGCCGTCACCTCGTCGATCGCTGTTGTCGGCAAGAGAGTTGGGAGCATTCTACTCGGAGGCGTGTCCGGCCCGGGATGCTCGATCCACGGCGAGGCCGCTTGGAGTCCTATAACGGGGGGTTCGCGCGCAGCGCTGTGTAGAGGGCGCTGTCGTACCGCGAGGGCGAAATAGAAGAGAGGACAAGAGAAGGGGCGTAAGTGAGGAAGGGAGAGTCAGGACAGAGACGGGCGATCAGTTTCTCTCTGCTCCCCCTTTCCTGTGTGCTCCCATTGGTCCTCCCGGGTTCGGAAAAGAAAAGAAATGAGAAGATCGAGGAGAGGGAGTGCATTTGTTTTGGGGGTGGTGGGAGCCCTGACGATTTGCTCCAGCGCCTTCACGTATAGTTGTGGAAATGTGTCGATTAAAGGAAAAAAAAACCTTCAAGGAGTGCGATGAAGCTTTTTGCGTGACGGTGTGTAGGCGTACATCCTCCCATTCCGTGGGTGGTTCTGGATAGAGCTTTAGAAAGCATAAGACCTCCATAGCTAAACCTTCTCCGATTATATTGACGAGGCGCTTTTCGAATTCCGGCATTTTTGTTGAAGTTGCAGCAGTAATGTTTTATCTGTGACAGTTGTAACTGGCGATGAGTTTTAATATCGTTTGAAATATTCTCTTCTGGTACTTCAAAGAAAAACGATGGTACAAAGAATTTTAGGAGGAACTTGGTGAAACTGGAAAAAAATAACGGTCATCCCGAATACCGAGACATTAATATTTGGACGTCCTAAAGTTCCTAAACTTTTTCCGCTCCTGTTTTCAGCGGAGAACGACGGCATTTCAGCTTTTCCTTAGCTCCTTACCTCCAGGGCGATATAATTGAGAACTACTCGGATTTGCGCTTCAATTAGCGTCGACACTCTGTCTGAGATATATGACTGTGTATTATGGTGAAAAATTTCAGCCATTTCACAAAGGAAGCGTTGTATGCGTATACATCCTACGCTGCATTTCTTGCTCTATACTTTAACCAGGTGAATACGGCCTGAATCTACTTTTGTTACTCCCGAGAATATATTACGCGATAGCGCATTTAGCTCGTTCGGTCGAAAAGCTGTCGCCGTGACCTGTGGTTGACAGGACGGCCTCAGAAATGTCACGGAAATATTCCCAGAAATTTCAAATTAAAAAGAAATTCTCAGGAATTGGGGTTCGAGCTCAGTCCCGCTGCATGATAGACGAGCACGAAACGCATATGACTTAAAGAGGTTATTTTTTTTTCATTGCACAGAAGTACGCGTACCCTGGCAAGCTTCAAGTCCGACTTTACCAGGTCGCATCCCGCAGCCTGTCACACGCAATCACACCAGCATCCTACTCTCGCTTTACCTGCGCATCAAAATTCCGGGAGACACCCCGCGCATCGAGTGAAGGAAGCCAGGCCGGAAGTCGATCCTGCGCAGCATATACCACCCGCAACATAGCACACCGCTCATACAGCAGAGACTTGGATGAACCTCGCGGCTCTATGTGGCGATCTGTCATGCGGCTCTTCCACAGACTGAACAGTCCTATGAGCACTAAAAGATCACATGGAACCTTAGAACCTTCCATGGATGGTAAAAATCTGATAATATAGCGCGGTTCGAACGCGACCGCGGCGGCTGCGTTTTCATGGAGGAAAAACGCTAAGGCGCCCGTGTGCTGTGCGATTTCAGTGCACGTTAAAGATCCCCAGGTGGTCTAAATTATTCCGGAGCCCTCCACTACAGCACCTCTCTCTTCCTTTCTCCTTTCACTCCCTCTTTTACCCTTCCCTTACGGCGAGGTTCAGGTGTCCAACGATATATGAGACAGATACTGCGCCATTTCCTTTCCCCCCTAAACCAATTATTATTATTATTAGCGCGTAATCTTAATGCTCTTTTTGAAAGTCCGTTGAAGATTGTCCCCAAACAACACGGCATCACGACAAAACACATAACAAGGATCAACAGTTTGTGGCTGATGACGCAAAAGTTCCGCTTTCACGAAGCCATGTTTTGACAGGTAAGGTTTACGTTCGAATTTTAAAAACGGGAATTCTTTGTGGCCGATCGAACACACATTCGTTGTACCCGATTTAATACTCTGGGCTGTTGAGAGCTGAGATAAGCCCGCCAATAACTCTTTACAGTAAACAACGTCTTAATCAGAACTTTTTCATCTGTCTTCTCGATTGACTTTATGAGAATTCAAGGAAGACCGTACAGTGAGGAAATGGAATGTGTAGGTGACATCTTGAAGACAACCTCACAAAGACCCCTCACTTCTATGACCAGTGGTCCCGAACGGAATGAGCATTTAATCATCTGTTAAAGACAGCTAGGAGGGAGGGATGGTTTGCTGTTTTAAAAAAGAAAAACCTTGAAACAAGCTGATGAACAAGTGCTGACGACGAGCTCCACCAGCCTCCAGAGGGAGAAACAAATTGCCTCAGCGCATAGGCTCACATTAAGAGCGCAACACAATAGTCAAAGAAATTTTATGTATTGCCTGTACTTTATTCCTTGTGCAATGCAACACCTGCGTCAGAGATAAGGTTCGAAACCAAGGTAATATTGAAATCTAGCTCTCGAGAAAATAGAGACAGCTCCCATTGGTTCATGCATATTAGCGGGGCACCAAGTAAACACGTTGTGTGGGTATGGCGGTATATGAAAGTGAAGTGCGTTTGGAATGTGCACTGCTCTTACAATGAAGAAAAAATAAAAAGGCAAAAGCGCTCTCGCGCCTACTCTTAAGAGGAAGCTTAAGCGTCGCCCTATTTTTTCCAAGCCTCTGGTTTTCAGCAAATACAAAAGGAATTATTGGCATATAAAATGCGTTAGTGGCATTTTACAACAATATTTTTTTTTAATTTCCTCTGCCTTTTGCATTGAAGAAAACAAGATTTTATTGAGCCTAGAAATGGGTGCAGAAACTATTCGATGTATCGCCCTGCTCTAGAATCTTGAAATGAATGTAAATTTGTGCAGTGGTAAGCTGCCTACAACCCCCCTCCCCCTCCCCCTTTCACTCTTCGTGAGCGCGCTCTACTCAGCACTCAGGATTCCTCTCTGACTAGGGCACACGATTACACAAAGCACGTTCTCAAGACAAAACGAGAGCAATATGTGTGGAACTCGAGACAATAAATAAAACTAAATAATTGCAATGGTTTGCTCGTACCTACCACGGCTATTCTGAATCACAAAAACAGGAAAATGAACCTTCACTTAACAGTTAGTTTAGTTATGATGTGGTGTGAGAGCGGTGAGATTTTGTGGCTTTACTTTTTGTTTTAGGCTATGGAACGAAAGAGCAACAACGGTGTAAGCATCGGTCAGCACATCACGTGATGTCTTCACATCGGGGAGAGACAAAAGTCTCTAGCCGTTACGCTGCGAGAAACTGTAGACACTCCTCAGCAACAGGTCATATGCAGGTCATTATTCAGATATGCAGACCAATATTGCGAATATGAAACACCTCGAGGGCTTTGCTTTCCCTCGTTTTGTTCGAAAATTCAAGGAAAAATTCAGAATTCTTAGGATGGCCGTTCTTTTTTTCTCTCAACTGTAGGATGTCTACGTCCACGGCTATTGCTTTATTTCTGCCATGACGTCAGTTTCCCGTAACTAAATTATAAAGACAAGTGCCCGGCTCCAAAATATCCTTTGGAAAGGAGCAGTGGGATAGAAGGAGAGAAGGGATAAAGGAGGGACCGATTAAATGGAGAGCTACAGAATAATTTCGACCACCTAGAGATCTATAACGTGCACTGACATCGCACAGCACACGGGCGCTTCAGTGTTACGCCAATATTGTAACGCAACCGCCGCGGTGGGGTTCGAGCTCTGGAACTCCGGATCAGTAGCCGAGCGCCTTAACCACTGAGCCACCGCAGCGGTTCAAAAAAAAAAAAGTTGAGATTCAGTTATCCTCGAACCAAGATTTTTTAAGCGAAATTTATTGCCCCAGGCCATCAATGATGGGTGAAAGTGTGGTGAATGATGTAGTAGAGGTTAAATGAATGGAAAAAGGTTAGCTGATTTGATGAAGTCCAGTAGAAAACGATGGTACGGTCCCTGCGTCCAGGCAATGTATGAATCCTGGTGGCTTGGTGAAAGACCTGCTACCATCAGGTGCCGGATCCTTGTAGGCTTGAGAGCTGGACAGTCCCACAGTAAGTGATGAATGTTCGCCTCAATGTCCTCGTGTTTACATATCGGACACCCTGGCCGAAGAAACAATTCTCGGTACTGAGGCCACTTCCGAGTGATGGCTGGTGTGAGGGCAACCCCGACCGGGATCCTCCTAAACGCAACCTCCTCTGCACGGGCAAGACCGTGGGGGAGGGTTACTGCACACGGAGGGATGAGAGCACGTGTGCGGCGCCGGAGGAGATCCTTTCTTGATCAAAGGAGGGTAAAATTGTCCAAATGAAAGAGCCGAGGCGGTGATTAATTTTGATTCGCAAGGCGGGTCGCTAAATATGCCTGGCTTTGATAGGTCAGAAGATGCCGTGGGACCGACACAATATGTACTGGCTGTGGGATGCCTGCCGTGAGCCTGTGGATGTCCTGACATATCGTCGGACCGCGGCTAACACGTCGTAGCAACCGGACAACTTGAAGGGCGTCAGGGCGGATGAAAACGCGGGCCGCAGGGAGCATAGTTATATCGACTGCGGAGCAGAGTGCTTCTTGAACTGCAACGAGCTCAGCACAAAAGGACGAAAAGGGTTCCGTAAGCTGAAACAAAGAGATTTGATTCAGGGCAGGTCAGCACGGGCAGTAGATAGCTGTTGTTGCTTTGCAGTCTTGTATGCTTGCGTCTACGTAGACAACAATGGATCCTACGGAAATTACTTGGTCCAAAAAATGGCAAGCAAATGTTGATTTTGAAAGGTATACGCTATAATCGACGCATAAAATTGAGTAACTATAAGAAAACTTTGATCCCCGCACTGTGCGCCATATTGTTCTCTGGCCCCATGGGATTAGTTGCGCCGACGTAGAAATTCGTTGCCTGTAGATGACTCTGCAAGGTGCCTTGTTATCTTATGCCCTCCTATTTATTACTCTTCGGTGATATTTGCAGGTATTCTCCAACAAAACAAAATTGCGTCTTCCAGGCGAACTGAGGGAGTACGACAGCGAGAACACTTCACATTCAATAGGAGCCGAAATGAACAAGTGCTCTCAGTGGAAAATTGTTCAGAAAAACGCCGCGCTACGCTTCCAATCAACCATCGCTCCTCGAAGTGTGCAGTCCATTCAAGTGAGCGGAGGATAACTTGCAGGGAATACTGAATGGGTAGAATATGTGAAGACTAGGTGAAAAGTGTTATAGTGCTCGCTAGCGCTCCAATGCAAGGAAAGTCTGAGTCCGCTAGGAACGGGTTTAGGCGGGGAAAAAAATGTGAGAAACTTGGACAACCGACTAAGATAAAAGTGGTCGCATATATTAAAGATTCGTTTTCCACTTTTTCCAAAGTGTGGGTAAGGCTCAGCGGTTCACGAACATGATAGTGCGCAAGAATTGAGCTATCACCTTCATACTATGCACGCGATGGCTGAGTGTGCTTGGTTAACGCACTGACCGACATTTGAGAGACCGAAGGTGGCGCGATATCTTTTAACGTATGAGTGAGATCAGTTGTAATTCGGCTAAGAACGCCATTTTATTTTCACTGAGCTAACTGGACGCTGCAAAAGCTACTATGTAGTTGTCGAAACTAGAATAGCAACCAAGGAGGTCTTTGCGACCTGTTAGACCATTTGCTTTTCACATCTCGCCTTCAAGTTTAAAATGCGCAAAGTGTGTACCTGTAGCAGGGGCGTAGCCAGGGGCGGGAGGGGGGGGGGGGAAGGAGACTTCACCCCCCGCTCCAGATATGTTTTCGGACTGTCACGCACCGCTGACGAAAACAACCACCGGCGACCGAAGTCATTCCGGATTTTGTCACGTACAATGCCTTTTTCAGACTAGAAAATATATTCTGGCGCGAACGGGCAATTATGGGCATAAACGGGCACTTACGATAAGGAATGACTCTTCATACCAAAGAAATTTTTGCCGTTCATTGTAACAGTTAGCATCATGATCAAAATTACCATGCGAATAGGAAAATTTTGAGGACATCACTAACCGATTTTGATTGACTTTGCTCATTGAAAGCCCTGCCCACGCGGTTTTTCCCAACCTACACACTCGCACATTGGTTATTTCAACTTGCGGCATCATTCGTGGCTTTGGTTCGGGCTTTTCTGTCCTTTTGATCTTCCTGCTTCTACTTTTTTTTTAATCAAAGGAATACCCTTCTGTAATTTATGGGTGCAGAATAATTGTGCCGTGCAAGCAGTTAAAAAATAGATAATTTCGTATTGATTTCTGCATTGTTGCTCTATTATTCTAACCATATGGTGCTGTCGCGACCGCAGCATGGCCCAGCTACACATCGCGACTTTTGCTATCATAGTTTTGTTTTTGCCTGGATCGTCTGTCTTTCCGCGTGTAAAGTTTACTATCTGCGATTGCGCAAGATGTTTATTTGCCCTGTTTGACGGATTGTATACAGTGACGTTTGCTTAGAAATGTAGATTTCATGGAGATATACGTTTATATAAACATAATGTTGCGAGCTTTGGTGCATACATACAGTGACTTTGTTTCCAGTGACACTTTCTTGTCCTTTATCAAGTTGTATCTTCGCATTTCTAATACACCATTTTATCTTCACACTTTTATTGTATAATTTGCAGAACTCATCGTTTATACATATGATCGCTTTTGCGAATTAAATTTCGGTGCAATTACTCGCACTGCATGACTGGTGACAGCTGCTACTGCGCAGTACACTGGAACGAAGGACAGCGTCATTGAAATTTTTCTCTGGCCGTTGGATATGTACAAAAATCTACATGTTCCTAAACGACTAAGATTCATTAAAATATTTGTCCTCTGCTTGCTCATTTCATGTCCTTTATGATTTTCGCATCGGCGCAATGCACTGCTTTGCTGCTTTCGCACTGATATAGTTTTAGACTTCGTGTCATATTTTCTTTACTAATTATATACGCAAAAACAGGGAACCATAGGTATCAGTTATGTCTGCCACAATTTTTAAGACATACGAATACATTATTTTAATTAAAGAATACATAATTCACTCGCCTAGACAGTGCGTAGCGATAATACACAATGACATTGTCCATGGCAATGCAGTTATTATTTTTGCATTTGATTCCTCCACGAATTTTATGAGGAGACCGCCCTGCAACATAAGCGCCTTCGAACAAAATTTCTGGCTAAGCAGTGACCTGTGGTGGCATCGGGCGATATCCACGTAAGCTCCTGGGAACGCTTTTGCGCAGGAGAGCTGAGTCAGGCTCCTGTACCATGACCTTTCCTCTTTTTTTTTTGTTTTCGAGACGTGCGCGTTACTTTAGTTCACGCTCACAAAAAATTTTGCTGTTACCTGCAAAAACCTTGCTTGCTACATGCAAGATATTTTTAAGATAATGTGCCCCGTTCTGCCCTCACTTGCCGTTAGAAAAGGCTCTATTTAGAGAACGGCGAGCTAGAGCAGAGTTATTTAAATAGAAAAGTTCTATGTAAACATCTTTTCACAATTTTTTCACATCACTAAATAGAATGCTTCATCGTGCCAAGAGTCTGCTGTGTCAATATGCGACGTTCAAAAAGCGAAGTCGACACGACGACATTTATTTATAGTTTTGCTCTGAACAGGATGCTCTCTTTTCTTTTTTTTTTGACTCAAAGAAATGTACCTTTCTAACGTTTCCATATGCTTCTTACCTTAATAACCAAACACATTATGGGATACAAAGTTTTATTTCAAACTCAACGTGGTGGCTCAGCGTTTTTGCTTTTCTTTCCTGGGCCCAAGGTACCCGAGTGGAATCCCTGTCACGGCGGTGTTATATCAGCGGAACTGAAATGCAAGACCTCCTTATTCCTGGTGATGTATGCGCGCTGTAAAGAACATCAAGTGATCTAAGGTGTAAGCTTTACGTCGTTCTGCGCAGTCCGCGTGCAGTTCTGGAATCTTACACCAGTCATGCAATGCCATTATTTTATTTCGCTTGTCGTAAATTGGTATTACTGAGCATAAATTTCATTAATGGTTAACTACATGTTGAGCGAAATAACCGAAAGGAATTTCAGCGCGTAATAATCATCAGCACAGACTGGACAACTTTATTATTTAAAAACGCATTATGTCCTACTACCGACAAAAATCTGAACATTTGTGTGTGTATATGGAAAACCCTTTAATACAAAAATAACATGACTGGCTCAAAACGTTGAGGAAAGTATGCTTGCCGCACGTTTCCATGCCCGCGAATTTCATGCCTTATTTTTCCGAAAACACATTTATGCCCAAATTTATATATTTTTTGTTATGAACTAAAGAAAATTTAGCGTCTAAAGATCAGCTGCAGTATTCTTTAATGACAGATTCCATCGCGTGAGTCAAGAAAAACTAACAGCACCAGACAAAGCTTCCATTGCTTCAGGGGCCACAACAACGCTTCCTAACTCCACAGTGCTAGTCGGCGACGTCCATTTCGTTTTCGTGCATTATAAAACTGAATTTTAATTCTAGGCGCAAAATCGCGATGCCATTCTTTCAGGCAGCAATTTCATATTTAGCCAGCATTACTGACTTCCTGAAAAGAGCCCTAGACTCCTGGAGAAAAAATTTTGAAAAGTGGCATCCACAAACGCAGACTTCGTGCCCCTAACATGTTACTAGGCCTTACGAAGCTCAGGCAATTTTCTCTTTCCTATGCAGTCGCATTTCTAGTCTCTGAGAAGCAACTTCCAGGTTTTCCCGGAAACAACAGCTCTGAGATCTTTGCACGAGTGTTTGTCTTCACTACGCACTTCTAGTCAAAATCACTGCGGTAGGCGTTCTGCGACCCAGGTAGTTTCCTCTTGCAGATATGCAGCGCCTGCAAGCACCCAAGGTGCGTAGCGTTTCTTATTGAGTATATATTTTTATAGACCTGTATGTTTCTACTCTTTCTTGGGAGCGTCACCGTTGAGAGCTGTAATTTGCTGTACACACTGTGCGCAGTAGGAAAACATCGCCCCCGTCTACCGGATTCCTTGTGTTTTCACTTTGGTTTTAGCCTTTTTCTGTGGCAAGTTAGGTTCCCGTTTTTTTTTGGATGTGGCTTCTCGTAATGTTTCATTGTTAGTGCACAGTACTATTTGTCTGTCGTAGTGAGCATGCGTATAATTGTTTTTCATGCCTCCTTTATTCCCCATGTGTTATTATATTTTCACGAATATTTAGGTTTTTTTAATGGACACAATTTTAGAAGAAACCTCGTACCAGATCTGCGTTGTTTTATAATGGCCACGTTGTAATAATTTTGTGTCTGTTTGGTATATGGCGTGGATTGAATTATGATAGAAGCTATTAACACCAATGCATTCTATTCCACTTAAAGATTTGCGATGCTAATTGTTGCCAGACAGCGCATTTTAGTGAGTCAAATAAAAATGTTCGCGATGGAAATCCCTCAAATATTTACTGCGTTTTATGAACAAGGAACTGTGACTTACGAATAAGCGTTGAAGCCTAATTAATGGACAGGTGATGCAACAGATGCAAATAAAGTACTGCTATGAATGAACTGCACTGTTCCTTCGGTTAGAGTGTTTATTAGTTTATTTCATAACACTGTTCGGAGAAAAACAAGGAAAAACAGTATCTTCCACCGAAAAAGAACTAGCAGGTTAGTAGTCGAGGAACGTCTAAATAAATCAAATATGCTTTGATCAGCGTCAAATTCGCTCACTTTCCTTTTACCACTCACTGATGTATAGAGGCAATCACGTATGATTGATGAGAGACAGAAATGTGAGAAATATTGTTGAAATAACGGCTGGAAGCTGAAAAACTCAGTAATAGAAGGTATAGATAAGCAGGCGCAGTGTTTGTGGACTCCAAACTAATTTTGAAGACATCGAGTTCTTGATCGTGCTCTGATAGTACACGGCGATCAAGGGATAACACTGCTCGTATTTTATCCGTTAACTCTAACCATCGAAACAAAACGCAAGAGTAAACCGCAATCTGCTCTTAATTGTAACTACAGTTTCATCGCCTGTGGCCGTCGCACCATTTCTAATTTAAATTGTTCTATGCGAAGCATAATACAGGACCACCTATCTCTCTCCAGCCAACACCTTTCTTTGCGCAGCCTTTTGGCTGTTGCGTTCATCGCTGCTGTCTAGTTAAAAAAGGGCATTTCAACTTTTGACGCTTGAATTAAATTCAAGTAGTGTAATCTTGTTACCCACCAAATTTTATTGCTATTACATACGATTTTGCAGGAGGATAACTCCAGTTCGATTAGGGCGGATGTTAAAAGCACATTTTCAGTACATTGCGTTCTTTTAGGAAACCTTCATTTTTTGGAAAAACCGGCGTAATAGTCCTGTAATTGCATCTACTCTAAATCGAATCATGTCATGTGTGACACCTGCTAAAGAGAATCTAAAATCAAGCCAAGTTTCATTAGACTTGGCGCGTTAGAAATGCCTCACGCCGTAGTGAGCAAACGGCCTCAGTTTTGCAATCACCTCAGCTTTTTTTTTGCGGTGTACTTTTTGGGCAGCGCTTTTTTATAGTTGCCAATGCCGCCTGCTTTGTGCACCGCGTGCGAAGCTCCGGCGGCGGTTATGCCATGTGTTTCACCTTAGAGTTTCCGCAATTTTTAAAAATAGGCTTTTTGAGTTACAAGAGCGCTTGTTTCGACTTACTGTTGTGAGCGGCGTGGCGCATGAAAAAACAGCTGAGACGTGCAGATAAGGAGGCTGGTTAAGTAATATTTAATGTTAACTATTTAACTATTTTTGTTATTCTCTTAATTTACTTACAGGCGTGTAGCCTACCATAAGTAATATCCCTATCTGTTTTTAGAATTTAGAAAACACAGTTACCCTCGGCGCTGTGGCCCAACATAGTGTGGCTATTGTGACGAGTTACGTGCGTGCACTTGAGGGGTTGCTTTTCCTGTTAGCTTCTGGAAAGCGCATGCATTTTTACAGGACGTAGCGAAACTTGCTGGGCCACAGCGCCAAGGGTAACTGAGTATTGGAAATTCTAAAAACTGGTATGGATATTGGTTATGAGGAGCTAGACGCCTCTCAATAAATAAGGAGACTAACAGTAATAGTTAAAAAGCTAGCTGTTCACTATTAGGTAATCAGCCTTATTGCTAGCACGTGTTAGGAAGTATGTTGATGCTTGCAGCGCTGGCAATGCTATGACATCAAAAGGGCTGGTTTAAATAAAAATCCAATATTTTTCTTTCAATTCGGAGTATCTTATGTGAAGCACGGGTATTGCGGTGACGCCTCATTCGCCAGCACTTGCGCGGCTTTGTTCTGTTCTTATGGTTGACAGTCGCGAGAGAAGCAACGTGTCTTCTTTGTCACTGCGCCTACTGCACATCACGCCTAATCGACACCTAATAAGATTCGCGTCACATCGCAGTGGTCACAAAAAGTGCATTGAGTTTTATACTAAGGTCACTAGAGGGAAATCTGGCGCTGCGGTCGGCCCATGCCCCACGATACAGGCACCAGCTGCCCCCAACCGCGCCGATTACATCTGCATTACGCTCTAAACAGAATTCGAGAGCACAATTAGGGTAGGAACGGAAACGCTACAAATTCTCAGTTGTCGAAAATAAATACTAGAGAAGTTGATTTATTCTTTCAAGACGCAGTGACCAGTAATCGAAAATGCTAATCAAACAACCTCCTATTTCCACTGCAGTACTTGAATTTTCTGTGTTTAGTATTTGCGTACTGTATTTGTTTGTTTGTTTCTTGGTTTATTGATACTGTCAGCCCAAGAAGGGCTTTTAAAGGAGTGGTGAAAAAAATCAACAAAGAAAAGGTACGTCTCGCTCCAAGTCGACAACAAAAACACAACGCTATTGCTAAAGCAGTGGTAGTATATGTAAAAAGTGGCATGCAGTGAACAAGTGAGAAAAAAATACACTCGTATTATACACATCAGAAACAGAATCCACATAGACGTAATCATGTCAGGGAAGATAATAGCATTTAACCCAGTAGTAAAAGCACTGACAGATGAAGATATGGCAACTGGATCTGGTAGTTCATTCCATTCTTTAATCGTCCTTGGAAAAAAGCTCTATTTTAAAGTGTCCTTCCGTGTAACCGGTGGCTGTATGTGCAAACTTTGCCTGTGTCTGGAGCGTTGGTCGGGTGAAATTCCACAAAATTTAGGTAAGTTAATCTTAACCTGGTTATGAATAATTAGGAATAAAAATTTATTCTGTCAAACTTCGCCCTTAGTTCTAAGGGGGGAAGGTTAGCTCGCCTGCATATTTGAGTAGGAGGGTGCACGCGCTGGTATTTATTAAATATGAATCTTGAAGCCAGTCCTTGAATCCTGTCCAATTTATGTAAGTTATTTGCAGTGTGTGGGTCCCATATTATTATTATAATATGCAATAATTGACCTTATTACATCTTATAGGCTATGGTTTTCACTTCAGGAGTTGCAGTATACAGTCTGCGCCTGAGACCCCACAGAACTTTATTAGCCTTACTACACACTTCATTGATTTGCGTGTTCCACCTCAATCCGGAGTGAATATTATTCCTAAATTATTATTTTCTATAACCCTTTTTAGTTCGTGTGGACCAATGCTGTAGTTCTAGCCCAGGGGCGCCTTCTACATTGTGATAGTCACATAGGCTGATTTTAGTGAGTTCAGTGACATTTGCCATTCATTGCACCAGGTGGAATTTTTTGTAACTTGTTAATAAAGTCGAGCTGGTCACTTAAAGAGTCAACCCTATTATATATGACGCAGTCGTCTGCGAACAATCTTATTGGAATCGTTATATGAAAAGCAAATCATTATTAAAGATTAGAAATAACAGAGGCCCCAAAACACTGCCTTGAGGTACTCCAGACCAAACAGGTTTAGACCTGGATTTAATTTTATTTACTTCAACATACTTCTAACGAGACTGAAGGTAGGATGTAAACCATTTACGAAAATTGGGATTTCTAAATATTGCATATATTTTGAGCAAGAGTTTCGGATGTGACACTTTATAAAAAGCTTTGGCAGAGTCAAAGAAAATAATGTCGATCTGTTCTCGGATATTTATTGTTTGTGAAAGATCCTGATATGAACAAGCTGCGTTATTGTAGACAACCTCTTACGAAAACCAAGTTGCACTGGTGATAACAAGTTGTAAGTTTCCAGATAATTTCAGAGATAATTACAGACTATGTGCTCAAGCAGTTTGGAGCAGGCGCTCGTAATAGAAATGGGCCTGTAGTTACCTAAGTCTGATGTGCTCCCACTTTTGTGAACCGGAATTATTTTGGCTTGTTTCCAGGCTGTAGGAAATGTTCCTTGGGTAAGCGAAGGTTTAAAGATTACAGCAAGATTATTAGCGACCCACTGAGCACAACGGTATAGAAACTCATTCTATATGTTGTCGGGGCTGGTGGATTTCTTTGTGTTAATACGCAGAAGAAGATTCAGGAATCCTTCTTTGATCAGAAGGTCAGAGACTGAAGGGTGATCAGAGCCGTCATATAAGTATGGGAGTATGCCATCATCGTTCGTGAACACGGAGCAAAAAAAGCAATTGAAATTTTTAGCACGAACTTGAGTACTTCGTTCATCCTCAGCTTTATGTTGCTTATTTGTGGGGTTTACATATATCCAAAATTTGCTAGGTGATTCACAAAGAAAAGTTTTCAGTGTTACATTAAGAATCTCTCCTTGAATTTCTTCAAGAGGCGATTAAGATCTAGCCTCTTGTTATGAAGTAAAGTCTTGTTCTGGGCACTCGGGTCTCGAGAACAAGCTTTCCGTTTGCTTTTAATCCTGCGTTTGGCATGAAGTATCTCCCTTGTAATCCATGGGTTCTTTCTTTTGCACTTTCTGACGCTCATTGGAGTAAATTGCCTAATACAATGCATAGTAATCTTTGCAAAATTTCCCACAGGTCACCAGCACCACAGTTTGGTTCATAAATAGACATGAAGTTATCAGCGACCTTTCCAGGTAATCCAAAACATTAACATCGTCAGCAGCTTTAAAGTCCAGATATTGGATGCTTGATTCCTGGTGCATGTAGTACGAAGAGATGTTCAAGGACAAGATAACCATTTTATGGTCAGATAACCCTTCATCAACAAGGCATGCATACACATACGTTGTCAAAGCACTGGAGATAAAAATAAGATAAAGTACTGATTACCTGGTTACACACCCTAGTAGATTCGTTAACAAGCTCAGTTAAATTGTACAAAAATACTAAATCCATAAACACCTCAGAAGAACAAACATCTGTGTTTGCGACCACGTTCGAATCCCAGTCAATAGCTGGGAGATTAAAGTCATCTAGTAAGAGTATGCTCTCTTGCTCTTTCATGTACGTTTTCATGAATTCTCTTAATTGCAAGATATGTTCTACAGGAGAATTTGAAGCCCTCTATACGCCACAATTGAGTACAGTGCGATTATTCAATTTCGTTTTAATCCATACAGCCTCAATATTACCTGGTACTTCTAAAGCGTAAAAAACGAT
The DNA here is from genome assembly GCF_052857255.1 of Amblyomma americanum. NCBI lineage: Eukaryota > Metazoa > Arthropoda > Arachnida > Ixodida > Ixodidae > Amblyomma > Amblyomma americanum. The sequence goes on from NC_135501.1 coordinate 102,728,112, forward strand.
GTTACTCTTGACCAGAAGAGCCACGCCACCGCCTCTTCCATCTCGATCCTTTCTAACCAGCGAGTAACCAAGTGGTGCGATTTAACTGTCGGGTATAGTTTTGTTCAACCAAGTTTTCGTAATTACGGCAATGTCAGGTTCCTGATCAATAACTAAAGCTTCAAGCGAGTGCGCTTTGTTTAATGCGCTTCTCGCATTAACGTTGATAATTTTGAAGCAAACATGTTGACCTTGCACTTGTCAATTATCGCTTGTCCCTGAATCACTTTCCAGCTTAAACTTTTCCTCAAGCTCTTCATTCCAGCTGTACAGCGTGTTATTCACCTTCAATTTATCAAAAATAAGCATTACGTTCTTTCCTGGCTTCTTTTGCTCACTAGCCGATTCCCATAGTTTTTTCCTTATTCCCTGTGCTCTTTTCGAAAAATCCTCACTGATACTGTAAGTAGTATCCTTTAGTTTAGTGCAATTATGCATAACTTTCATTTTATCCCTATTGTCAGGCACCTTCAGGATGACTGGTCGAGTTTTACCAGAACGTTTCTTGCCTAATCTGTGAATTCTTTCAATGGAAGTTACATTCGCCTTTAGAGTAGCGCTAAAAATTTCATCTCTTACTTTGCTTACAATGGTTTCTTCGCTTTCAGTTTTGTCTTCTGCTATACCTCTTATAATGATGTTATTTCGTCGTGAACGGTTATCCAAATCGTCGAGATGTTTGACCAGACTAGAAGTATCGCGATTGCGTCCAGCTACAATTGTTTCAATAGTTGCGAGCCCGTTCCGGGTCTCGCCTAAGCTTGTGTACCTTAGTTTTATTAAGAAGCCGGTTCTACATGTCTAAGATTCTTCTTTCAAACGAATCTTGCTTTTCTTGAACCGCAGCAAGCTTACACAAAATTTCGCTCTGATTGTGGAGCAATTCCTTGCACATATCGTCTGTTATAGGTCTTGGATTATTCTCCATATCGCCAGAGAGTCCCAACAACAGGCCCGCAACGGAAAAACAGTCGCATATACAGTCAACGACAACTCGTAGACACGGCAGCACTACAACACCAAGAAAATCGCTATGGAGGTCATTTTTCTTTGTCACTAACCTGCATGAAAAGCGCTACGGCACGCGACATTGTCACGACGGTACCGTCGTGCCCGCTGAAGCTGGTAGGCGATAGTCCCGCTTTTATAGAATGCAGCTGCCGATGCATTCTTGACATGCGTTCTGACGACATCACGCCCCCGGATGGTGAGCTGAAGATGCGGTCCACGTGGCGTTGATCCTGGGTACAGGTGCCCTCTGCAGACTGACTGGATACACCGCCCACACAGAAGCATCGTAGCGAAGCGTGGTGCGTCCGGCGTCCAATGATTTTGTTGCGTCTCCAGCAATGAAGCTTAGGCACGCGCACAAAAACCTGTATGAACAGCAGAACGTCAGGCGACATTGTCACGGCGGTGCCGCCGTGTCCACATTGTCTTGTTCTTGTCTCGCGCTGATAGTAAATCAGTCAAGTAGGCATCGAACGGTCATAGTGCT